>NW_009197021.1:20076-89905 GCF_000690835.1 Fulmarus glacialis
AAGTTCCTCAAGGAGCAGTTTCCAGGAAAATAAAAAACACAGTTAGGTTCCTTTGACTGTTGGTCTTTGGTCTCCCACAGCAGCTTTAATCAAAAATTTCTCCCTCCTTCTTTGCTCCTGAAAATATTTATGTGGTGGCGTAATCAATCCTGCTGACTCCTGTCAATGGTAAAAATGAATCTTTTGCTTAGTGTATGGGCTGATGCTGTAATGTCAAAATAGCTGTCATGCTACAAGAGAATGTGAATGCTTAACATACTGGTTCCTGAAACTAGCACTTTACTAATATCTGTGTGGGTAACAATCACTTGTGAACTTCCAGGTGTTCAAGGACTTTCTAATCAGCAGAAAATTTGTTCCGAACCACAGCTAATAGGGCAAATAATGTGGGAAAATTTTAATGCAAAGATTAGGTTTGGTAGAACCGCTTTCCTAGTTAGAACTGTCCAAGAGATCTTTGGTGTCAATGAATGAAGAAAAAAGAAATATGAGAGATGTTTTGGAGACTGTGTTAGAGTGGACAAACGGTATGCTGCACATTTCATAAGGTTATCTAAGCACCAGGAAAAAACTTCACATGTGCTGAGTTTGAGCACAAATTATGATAAAAAACATCTCTTGATTTTTTTTCAGGAGATGAGAAAGTCGGGGGAGTCTTGATAGCTATACAGAGAAAGACAAGAAACACTATTATTGTAAACATGGCTCTTAGCAAGTTTTATAACAAGATTAAAAATAAGTAATCATTATTTATGAAAAATTTGTGGCTGACAGAAAGACTCCTGCTAGGATGGACTAAGTAAATATTGCTGTCATGTTTAGATGGTTCTTGACAGTTTTTCCTTTTTTCTCTTACTGGCTTCATTTTCTTAAGAAAAATGAGAAAAAATGTTTAATACTTTTCAGTCTATATTATCTGCCAATCTTAGCATTGTTTTATAACCATGAAAATGCTTCTAAGAATACCAGACTTCACCAGATTAAAACTCTTTGTATTGCATTATTCACAAGCTATTTCAGGAGAAGATGTAATGAACCTGTGGTAGGTGTATATGGGATTATTTTATCTTCCTGCAACAATTTATGTGACATTCTTGGAAGCTTAAAGCTGAAATATTAAAGCATCTTTCTTCTGGCAGAGAAGTTTAAATGTTCTACTATGAAAATGAAGAACGTTAAGGCACTGATTTGCTGCTTTTTTCTCCTCCTCTTGCCACTCCTTCCTGCAGTTTACATCATTCCATTGGAAAATAATAACACAATATATATAACAATATATTATTAATATATAATAATATGTATCTAATAATAACAACAAAAAGAAATAATAAAAATAATAACAAAACAAACAAAAAAAATCTCACCAGCGTATTCACTGCTAGCATATAAGCCTAAGGGGCCCAGGTCATTGCCAGAGAGCTCTTGCCCCAAACTGCACAAACTGGCAGTAACAGTCCATACTCCTCATATTTGGGGTGTTCTTTTAGGATTCTGGCTTCAGCTGACATAGTGTGTTTTCTGCAGATGGAAAAATGCATCTGTGTCAAATTTGGCATCGTCTTTGATTTAGGAAAAGAAATCCTAAAGTGAGTACCTGTATTTCCTGATTCTTGTTTCCACATAGTTACTCAGTGGCACAAATATTCTGACTTAAACTGCAACATAACTTTCAGGAGGAAAAACGATTTGTTTTAGAACAGTCAGGGAGTATGTATAGGAACTGGCTCTTCTTTCATATCAGATGGTATTGACTATTTAACCAAAACTGCTATGCTGTAGGCAAGAATCAAGTGTTAACATGCAGTACATGCATTCAGTGAGACTATTGGATCTTTGGTTAGAGAAGGCTTTATCCTCCCTTCACTTCATGCAAATCTATTTATCTCCTATTCTAATGCTCAAATGGGCCTGAAGGCAAGTTAAAGGACTCTGTGGGACTTTCTTGATAGTAATTGTCTCCTCCCAGATACCTGTCCTCACTTCCACACCCCTGTGCTGAAAGGCTAGAAAGTGTTAGTATAGGATGAGATATCATTTCCTTAATAATTAACGCATTTGAGAAGAACCAACCCTCAAAAACCTTCTCATAGCAGCATGAAGATCCCTTTGAACTTTTCTGGTCACCATAATGAGAAGCAGAAGTCAGGGTATAAATATATGGCAGTTTGTACACAACACTGAAGATACCTGATAGGACCAGAAAATCTTTACACTTGCTGTCTGGCATAGGATGGCAGCAATGACTGATGTTGCCATTTTTCTCAGATCTCACCCTGTTTAATTTCCACTCAGGCTGCCTGGACTAGTCTATTGTCTTGAGAATAGCTAAGACAAGTAGTTAATTAGAGCATGTCTGTCTTTGGGGAAAAAAGGAAATCAGAAGCGGTTAATAAGACCAGTTCCTTGGTCCTTCGACACTAGCAAAGTTACATTACAGTGATTAAGACTGGAAAACAAAGAGTGTGAAATGCTTAGGAGCTGTGAAAACATGAGTTTCAAATAGTGAGCAGGTTATGTCTGGTGCTATATTAAAGGAGGCCACCTGTAGAAATGGCAAGGTATGATGTGCATTATGGAACATTAGTAGTAATTTTGCAGGAGTATGGAAAGGATGAAAACTTCAGGTGATGAAAGTGAACAGGGATGCCCACTTATATCACGCATTGTACAGAAGAATTACAATGATAAATATCAAGACCTGAATTTTACAACAGTAAGGGAAAATATGACAGTGCGTTATTTGTTTTTTATTTCTTACCCTTTTTTTCGCTGCAGGCATATTGGGCAGTTTTTAATACCTCAGAACAGCTTGTATTTTGCTCTGACATTTATCTTTATGCATGTCACAAGAATTTCAGCAGAAAACCTGATGGAATATATTAATTGCCTAATGTCTCTACTGCAGATACGCAAAATATGTATTTTTCTTCACTTTCTTTCACTTTATTCAGCCTGGAGAAGAGAAGGCTTTGGGGAGACCTTATTGCAGGTTCTGGTTTCTGTTCCGCCAGCTTTGGCAGCCCGATTACAGGCTACAGAGTTATCTGCAGGCTTCGGGCTATCTGTCTGTCCCAGTAAATGTGGTGAAAACAGAGAACGTTTCCAACAGAAGAGCCTAAAAAGAGATACAGGTGTGTTTTTTCTCTAAACAGTCAGGTGTAGTGTGATGTGTTAATTGGCTTACATCCTCAGTCTTACTCAGAGCAGTAATACACCATTCATTTTTACTCGATAATAAATAAAAAAAAACAACCCCACAAAAAACTTGTGTAAGTTTTACTTTCGTCTCGTGCGTGACTGTTAGTCTACAATTTTTTTTCTAGGTCTGCCTACAAAGTGTTGTGAAAGAGTATATAGCCAATCTGTAAAATCCCCTCTGTGTGCCTTTCTGTGAGGCATAACTGGTACTCAAGTAGGCAGATTCTGAGTCTGACCTAAGACTTGTTTTGATCTGTGGAAAGACTGACTACATCTTTTTTCATCAGTGCATAATCAGGGGGAAATAATGCTCTTTGGAATCACAGTCAAGTATCTTGTGCCGGCTGTACCCTTCAGTTTTCAGCTCTGTTAGTGGTATGTATTAAACTATATTATTATTTCCGTGTTGTTCATTATAGTGGTGTGATTTCCAGAAGTTCCACAAGAAGTGAAAATTAGATTTTAAAGTCCGACATTGAATAATATGAATATGAGTGAATAGCAGTGAGCTTGCAGAGCTGTTGCTCTGGACTGAATGGTGATTTTCTCGGGCAAAGTTTACAGGTGGAAGTAACTTTTTATAAACATTGTCCTGCTTGTGCACTTAGACCATCACAGCTATAGCAGTGGGGCATGGTGATTGGAATCAGATTTTCTATTTTAGTTTTACACTGCATGTCTGACATGATTCAGGAGTACTCATGCCTCAGATGACATCTTTAGATGGACACAGGTACTTCCACAAAACCATATAGTAGTGGCAGAAGGTTGAAGAAGTCCATCGGTTGCTAGATAGATCTAGCTAACCTGTATTCAGTCCAGGGGAGGAGTGGGGAGAGAGGTGACTTTTGCCCATTCTCATGCTTCCTTGGTTCTGAGGCCAAGCTTGAAGGCTTGGAGGGTTCTTGCACCCAGCAGTGTGCTCCACTGTGCATGTACTCCCACACAAAATGAGAATAGCACTGCAGTTCATAATCTCACATAACCATCTAAAACGCCTTTCTTGAAGTTTACAATCATGTACTGGGCTGCAAATGACATTGAGTTTCGATCCTACGTGTTCCTGTTATATTAGTACTGCTATGGGAGAATGTCAAGATCCCAGTGTATTCCTTGATTTCATGAGCGGGTGTTACAAAAGTTGTTAACTTCGATAATTGGCAGTGACTCCAAAGGACTGTTTTAACCCCTGAGGGTCAGCTGGAAGGAGTAGAAACTGGACAGTAGATCTGCCTCACAAGGTGATTCTCCCAGTCAGGAACAGTTTTCTGTGAGACCAGTGTCAGCCTATTGGCAGAGAACAAGGTTATCTTGTCTGCCAGTAAAGGTCTATTGTGTTTTTAGTTGTCATGACTTAGATACGTAGAATTAGGTTTGCATATGTCAGAACTAGGCTTCTTTTCTCTAGGTTGGGGTTTAGACACATTGCCTTTTATCCTTTTTCCCCAGCCAGTGTTGGAATAGCTTTCACTGCTGTAACAATTTTACATGTAATTGGGTGACACTGATTCCTAGATATGCCATTTAATTTGTTTCCTCAGTGTATCGTTAATAAAAAATATAATTTAATATTGTAAATTATGTGGGTGCAGAAACTGGCACGGAAATGCATTTATTGCTATTGAAGTTATTTTAAATAGTATGCTTCTTTATATCAGCTCCTTCATGATTCCTGTGGTGAGTGAATAGTTGCATGTGGGGTCAGAAATCTCCTGTAAAGAACAAGTTGAAGTTGGTTCCTCAGCAGGAATTCTTTGAAAGCTCTGACAATGCAGCACCCAGTTCAAAGAACTATGTCAAACTTTGGTTTCCTTAGGTATGTTTTTCAAAAGGAAATAATCTTGTGTTTTATTGAATGTGATAACTTTTCACATTTTTCAAGCTGCAGGTTAGTATGTATTATTTTCTACTTTATCTTTAAGAGTTCTACTGTAATAAGTGGCTTTTACAAAAGAAGCAAAGAATTTGTTGAAATAGTTTATACTTTGAATGTTTTCAGGGTAAGTTTCAGAAACCACTGCAGGTCTTTTCTGTGTTACAGAAGGACTTACTGAATGGGCTCTGTGAAAATTTTCAGGAGTGCCCACAAGTTTTAGGTACTTGAATTTTTGCAGTATAGTTTAATACCTGATTTGCTAGTGGAAGAAATCCCCAGTAGGGAATGGTATAGAGGACAGTTGTTAGTGGAATTTACTTGCTCTGTGTCATAAAACCTTCTGTATTTTATCATTGCAATGATGCAAAAATGTTGTGCTTGAGCAAAGATTATAACTTTTGAAAAAAATTGTTGATACATAAGTAGATTGGGTATGATTTCAAATGAAAACGAAGGGAACAAGTGACATCTTTTAATAGTTATAAACAAGTGTGACAGTTTTTATATTATTTATGGGCTGAAAGTGAGTCAAAATCATGGGTCAAAATCAATTAAGAATATATGGCTTGATTTGTAGACATTTTTCACAGTCCAACCTGAGTGTTCAGGAATCATGAGTCCATTTATGTGATGTGGAATTAATTAGACCTCGGAAGAGTACACATGATTTGGCTCCTGTGCCAGTGATATGTCAAAACAGTGAGCTTCCATGAAAGAGCTAGGAAGTATAAATCATTTTGTATTCCACCAAGAATCAATAGCCATCTGGCTATTTGCCATCCAAACTTGAAAGGCAACTATAACAAATGTGTGCTTTACATACTTGCCAAAGGATTTAAAAGTATTATTAATTTAATTTCCAAATAATTGAGTATTTCAGACATGGCACGTAGTATTCAGCCCAAAAGGGGCTCACAAATATTGCTATCAGAGATGAATGTTACTTTCAAGAGAACAGCAGATTTCTGAATTCATTCTGTAAAGACATGAGCCCATTATAAAATCATTCCTCAATTACAAGACAGATGAACAATGAAGTCTTCTAGATAAAATAATAGATTTTTTTATTTTATTTTTTAATTGGGTATCTAAAGATTAACCTTGTGATCATGTGAGAGTAAAAGAAATGTTAATTTTTTTTGTTGGTTGTTCAATTAGGGAAAGCTGTGGAACTTCTTGAATATTTCGAATAGATCTCTCTTCTTATACGTATTGTATATACCTGTATTCTGTAGGCATGGTATTCCCATTTCTACAGTAGTTGCAGTCTAAAGGGTAAAAATGAATGTGTTTCCCCAAATGTATTAGGTTTTGTTGTTGTTGTTTGGCAGAAATTATTATACACAGGGAGAGTGTAGCAGATCTACAATCATACCAAACAGAAAGGGGTAAGAGTGCTGACTCCCAAGCTGCTATTTATGTATTGTCCAATATCACTGTGATACCGTATGCAGATTCTAACCAAAATCCCTAAAGATGTGGTCCAGAGGGAGTAACTGTCTGTACAAAATGGGAACCAGTAGCAGATTTTGCAATTAACCTTAGCTTCTTGGCAGATAATGAAGTTTCATACATTTTTTATTAGGAATTATTAATCCAAACATTAATGTCTATCAGGAATCACTTCTGCTATTAATTTTCATTTTCTTCTAATTTAAATTGTTGTCATCCCATGGAACAGCACAATTTCATGCAATTTTGATGATGAATGACATACCAGCAGTAGGAAAATACTCAGAGAGCTTCTTGAAATCAATTCTGGCCTAGGCCTGAAAACTCTGTGAGATGTTTAATAATGTATATATCTGGAGAAATTGTGATCCTCTAACAAATCATTTATAAATGGAAAAAGAAGGCTGAACTGATCATAAATATTAAAAGCAACAACCCTTCCAACCCATTGTATTTTGTTCTGTAGACATATGGTATTCAGCTTGGACAGATTAGAATAAGTCTTGATTTTCCATTAGGAAGTGGTCCCTTTTCATTGCTTTAATGTCAAAATGGAAGGTAAGCTGGAGAGATCTAAGTATCTAAGAATTCTTGTTGGAAAAAACCAATGAGGCAGAGGTAGTAGATTGTGTCCAACTTCCCATAGAAGTCATCATTTTATAGAAGATGACCTAGGAAAAGGGTTTGGCCTGATAGGCATATAATAGCCAGTGATGATAACTGCAAACTAGCACATTTACCTTATCCTTATCATATGTTGCAGTGGTGGTCTTTTTAGCTTTCTGGAATATATTCATCTTATTTAAAACTAAAATAAACAGTACAGCAGTTTTAAAAGAGTATACAAAAATGCAAAGTAAAAGAAAGAAAGACGAGAATGAAAAAAACCCCTACAATTTATTTTGTGTTTGTAAATTTTGGCATGTGCCTTTTCCAAAGTGATTTTAATTGCTATAATTTGACTATTGGAAAAATACATATACATTGGACAGAGATTTCACAGAATTGATGCAAACTCCGGTATTTGAGCTGTATTTCTTAGTAACCCAGCCCGAAGTCAGCTCTGGGGTATAAGGACACAAATACAGTTAACCAGTTGTGAAAACCATTTTTCACGATTCCCAAGTAAATTTCATTGCTGTTTGAACATTGTGCTAACAATATATTTTATGAAGATAAACAGTTTGGTTTATGAAATTAAAAGCTGTTCTGAGACCATTGCCAGCAAGTACTTAGAAAGTGTTCATATTTGTGTTGAATCAGTTTAGTTAACAATGAAAAGCTTCTCCTAAGTTAAGGATGCAGGAAGTGCATTTCTCGTGGTGCACACCAGGTGTTCTCAGCCGTATGCATTCAAGTAAGTGGAATGGCTCAGTGTGTATGTTTTCTGATAGGACAGAGTGGGGCCAACCGATGCAACTCTATTGACTGTAATTTTCTCTATACATTTAAGATAAGCAGTTTCCAAAGAAATACGTATATTTAATTGCAAAATTTATTTACTTGTTTACAGAAAATACCATACTACCTACATCATGCTATTGTCAAGATGTTTCCTTCAACTTTTTCTTTATTCTCCAATTACTCTGAAATACCTATTTACAAACAAGATATCAACAAGATGTCAACTTTGTGATCATGAAACTTAGTTGAGTGAATGATGTCCATTTTCCCCTTGGACCTGTATCTCTAGGGGCATACATACTCATATATATATATATATATATATACACTTATCAAGGAAGATAAATCATCTTAAGAAATTAGTTTCATAATAACAGGGACAGGCCTATTTGTTGGTATGCTAGCTGAAATCAGTGAGGCTATGTATATTCTTAAAATATCTCAGTACTTACATGTCTTGTCATTCTATCGTAGTGGGAGGATTTTGCTTCTGAGAAAAAGCAGGGCTTTTGCTGAATTTGGAGCTCAGTAGGAGCAGTGAGCAGGGGCTGCCAGGAGATGCTTTTGATCAGCTGCCTTATCTCTGTGATAGGCAGTGATTCCCCATCAGGAGCTTTGTTTCTTACTCTGGACTTAGATGGCTACATCTAGCATGCCAAACCTACTCAGAAGTTTTGTCTAGAGCTCTGACCAGCTCCTCCAAGTATGCTATGGCTTCTGCCCATGACGGAGGCATCCATGTCGCAAGTCAGTACCATGACGCTACAAGCTTACACATGTCAATGGATAGCCTTCAGATAGTAATTATTTCATTTGACCTAGATACTGTAGATCTGGGTCAAATTTTAATTAGTGTGAATTAGTCACAGTTTCTACAAACTACTTGCATTATGCTTGTGTACAGCCTTATGTGTCCTAGTAATCCCTCTGAAACCAATTGGTAATACTCAAAGGTATCAAGAGTGTAACTATTTGTAGGATGGAAGTCTTAATGGTGCAGGCAGTTTGCACTTATTAGTCCTATCAGCATCCCTTTTCCAATCCAAAATGTAAACCTCAGAGAAGGAAATCCTGAATGAGGCCACTGGGTCAAAATGGAGGTAGTAGCAGGAGATTTCATCTTGCATTTTTATGAAGATGTTCTATCGTAGAAGTGATGTGTTACCAGTTGGCATCTCTCCCCTAGACAGCTAGCAAGGCACTTATCTCTTACGGAAATCAACTCAAGGCCTGGGCCCAGATCTTCAAACAACTACTAGAAAAAGCTTTCCTTTGACTCCCTGTCACTCATCTCCTTTATGTCCTCAGGGCAGAAGTTTGTGGTATTATATACTGCTTTAAAGATAAGAATAGAACTTAATTAAAATATATACAAGTAGGGTAAGTGATACTCATAGGAAAAGAAAAATATTAAATGAACAAATATGTCAGGAATTAAAATTTGTTGACTAAAAGTAGATGGAATATTTCAGTACAAAAAAGTAAAAATTATGAAGGATAGCATGTAGAAATTCTAGAATTATGGACATTGTATTTTATTGAAGTAACAATTAATCATACAAGATACCACAGAGGCAGTAGATAAGTTAATTTTTTTAGAGAGTCAAGTGGTGTCGGAGAATTGAAAAGAATTTTAAAAGACTGATGACGCATGCTGTTCATTAGCCTTTCTATTTCTCTTGTATAATTATTCTAATAATTTAATTTAGTTTAAATGTTGGGGTTTTTTTGGCGGGGGACCCAACAAAATAGAGCTCGGTCTTCCTTGCAGAATGGTTTCAGAGTCCTGATTAGCAACTTTTAACCCTACCCCAATATTTCATATTATAGTATTTAAATGCCAGTCTGTCTTTACATTTAAATAGGATCTTGGTGTAAAGCTGTGTTCCCACCTGAGCCAAAAAGAGAAGTGCTGTATGTTAAATTTCTGCAGAGTTTTACTGGAAACAGCAAGCAACTGTGGAAATTGAAGATAACCTGGAGAGATCTAGTTGAAACATAACTCCATTTCAGGTCTGTGGTGGGAAAATGAATTCTTTACTTTCAAGCAAAGAAAAATGTTTGCTTCTGAGTTCCTAGTAGCTATCCATAAATCACATAGTTGCAGACCATCATTACATGAAGTCACAGCAACTTAGAATTAAACCACATATCCCTGAAAGTTTGTGAAATGAAATTCAGCCCTGTGTCCAGGGAATACTGTGTCTGCTCTTACAATGGCTACATGACTGGGGTCCAAAGCAAATTATTTAGTCTGCAAGCACTTTGCCTAACATGCTTCTTTTGGGGTAATGCGTTTCCGATTCATATGGCTTGGATGTTGCCATTTCTCTTCATTAAGGTTGTTAAGAAAGGGTCATTTTTGTTTATCTTGCTATGTTGCTCAAATACTTGTGGCTTCCACCCCAGACAGTCACCATCAGGAACAGCTGAAAACTTTGTCCATAATACAGTCTTGATACAGTACAATAACTGATAAATTAAGTAGCATGAGTGATACCCTGGAGATGGTTAATGGCACCTCATTGCCTTCTGTGCCCTTGAGACTCTCAGCCTTTTTGTTCCAAAAGAGCAAAAGGAGCAAGTGCCCCTTATTCCCCTCTCCATGTCAATACAGGATCGCACATGTGCCTACTTCAGAATAAAGAAAATGAAGGAGAAATACGGGGAAAGCCAACCGTATCCTGGGCTGCATCAAAAGAAGCGTGGCCAGCAGGTCGAGGGAGGTGATTCTGCCCCTCTACTCTGCTCTGGTGAGACCCCACCTGCAGTACTGCGTCCAGCTCTGGAATCCTCAGTACAGGAAAGACATGGACCTGTTGGAGCAGGTCCAGAGGAGGGCCACAAAAATGATCAGAGGGATGGAATATCTCTCCTATGAGGAAAGGCTGAGAGAGTTGGAGTTGTTCAGCTTGGAGAAAAGAAGGCTCCGGGGAGACCTTATTGCAGCCTTTCAGTACTTAAAGGGGGCTTGTAAGAAAGATGGGGACAAACTTTTTAATAGGGCCTGTAGCTATAGAACAAGGGGTAATGGTTTTAAACTAAAAGAGAGTAGCTTTAGATGAGATATAAGGAAGAAATTTTTTACAATGAGGGTGGTAGAACACTGGAACAGGTTGCCCAGAGAGGTGGTAGATGCCCCATCCCTGGGAACATTCAAGGTCAGGTTGGACAGGGCTCTGAGCAACCTGATCTAGTTGAAGATGTTCCTGCCCACAGCCGGGGGGTTGGACTAGATGACCTTTAAAGGTCCCTTCCAACCCAAACTATTCTATGATTCTATGAAATCTTGCTAAGCATGCAGGTGTATTCATGTAACATAACTTGACTGTACGCTATCAATCTGCTTGTATTGAAAATCACCAATAAAACTTTGATGATATTTGCTCCATACTAGAACAGCAGTTTTTTCTTTCTTCAGCTAACTGAAGCTATTTACTCTGTCCTCAGAATGGTTATTTTGCTATTTTACTTGTCTAGTGAAGTATTTTACAGATAAATACAGTTCTACCTATCAAGCAGTCCAACTCATGAATAATATTCATTTGAAAGGTGATCATAAAGAAAACTTCCAAAATTGCCAGTGTGATTATGTGAAGCAGGGGGGAATGGAATAATTTGTTGGGTTTTTTTATTTCTGCTGTTACTACAACCCACTGTCAGCAGTGAACAAATGCTTCAAAAACTAAAGATGTGAACTTCTTCGCTTTATGAGATTTATCACCAATTGTTTCAGCTGGCATGAAGCCCAGAACCTCTTCGTTATGTTTTGAAATGATTGTAAAGTGCAAGGAATGCTAGGATATATGGATATATATGGTTTTGCTCTTTTTCATTCAAACGCCTAAATACCAACTTACAAAGCAGTAAGTGTCTAACCTGCACATCAAAATTTGTGTATTTGATTAAAAAAGTGAGAAAAACATTATGGGATTACATATTATAGTTAAAAACATTCTAGACTGTTAATTATACTGCATAGTGAAAGAAAACTTTGAGATTCTGCATTTTGGTACTTTGTAATATGTCATGGCAAATGGGTGATTTGAAGTTTGAAAAATCACAATGCATTTCCTGCCCCTGAAAGCATAGGATGAAAATATGAGATGATAGGTGGATGCAAGAGAGAAGTGGAACAGAGTAGGGGAGCAATATTTCTCTTTTTTACAGTAAACAGCTGTAGTAACACAGTAGCTGCTGAGAACTACTTTAAACTAGCCAAGGCACTTGCGTGCTGTTTCTGTGCATTCACAGCCAAGCCTGATGAGTCATATATAGTGGATGTACACAAATAATATGTACACTGCATGCATTGTATTTATATAATTGTACTTAATGCTTATGTGAGGGAATCTTGTATGCATGCATGAAAATGCCATTTAATACATACTGAGCAAGTCTCCTGCATCTGCCTGTAGACTTTTAGCACTGGACATGGCACCCCATTTGGCTTGGGGGCAAAAGCCTGGCTCCCAGAGGCCCATCCTGAAGGTGGCAATTCTCAGGCTTGATAGGCATCAGCAGAAGGGTGACATCAAAAGATTAATCTGAAGAGGAATAGCCATTTTGCTTTTTTTGTAGTGAATTCATCCCTTATTTAGAGGATGGTAGAAAGTGAGAGAGAGTTTGAAAGAAAATTGGACTGATAAATGATGACAGCTGGCTTGAATAGAGACGGAAATCACTGAAGAGCACATATTCGGACCACAGGCTATACTGTACTATAAGCTACAAAGCACATCCAATATAAAATTTCTTTTTGGATCAGGAGTTTATGATAGACTGAAAAAGAGAGCAGATTTTTGGTGGCGTGGTGGCACAGCCAAGATTAATTTAGTTGTATAAAAGTGAATGCATTGAAAATGGTCAAAGTGGCATGTGTCAAGATGAGAGAGTAAGAGGTTGCAGAGGTCAAGATGAAAAATGGTGATCTTGGTTTCAGTTTCAGCAATATGAACTGAGAGGAAAAGCTGATCTTGGGGATGTTATACAGAAAGAAACAGATTTGTGCTGGATAAATAACATTGGAGATGGCTAAGGTGAAGTTGACACCCGTGTTACAATCTCAGGAACTGGAGTGATGACAACATCAGCAGGTTTGGCCTAGTCATTGCTGCAGGTTCAAACTATGGAAACACTTTCCTGAGCTCATATTTAAACAGGTTGGAATAATTTTTTATGTCAATGCATTAAGCCCATGCTTTAGAAAATGTTTTGATAGTAGAATCTAAAAATCTAAGGCCTTAGTATGTTACTACAGTACTTCCTGAACATTGAAGTGGGAGAAGGGAAATAAGATACCAAGTCTGTGCCACTTTCCTGTGACGTATTTTCTTTCTACCTCTGTTACTGTGAGTAATCAGAATGCTTATCAGTATAGTCTCATAAATAAAGGCCTAAACTGTGCTTAATTGATAGTTTAAAATATGCAGTTTAAAATATGAAATTTAAGGGGAATGGATTTTTCAGAGCAAACATTGATACATTGGACAGCCTCTCATAATAATGCTATGTACTAATGATCATTACCTGTTGGTTTTAGGTGAGACATTTGTGCTGTTTTTATAGTTTTCAGGAGACAAATCAGTTACGGAGAATGTGCATTTGCTCTGACAGGCCATGCATTTTACCACACTGATATAATTAGTTACAAAAATACGATTTCAGAGAGAGCATGAGTTAAATTAAAAATATTTTTCGTTTTGTTGTAAAATAAAAATGCTTTATTCATGTCCCAGCCTTTTATGTGCAATCATTTCCGTCATTTCCTTTTCTTACTCAGCACACTTGCTTGTTTAGATTCCCCCGTGATTTGCACTTGCTCTTTTAATTGATATTCTCTTAGGACCTAGCACTGGGGCAAGCATTTATGTGTGTTTATGAAGAAGAGAAGTTAAAGAGGCATTTTGACTCTGAATCACCCATCTGAAGTCCAGTTTGACCCTCTTGACTCTGTGGCTGTCAAGATACTCCTTCATATGAGTATTAAGGGAGTTCATAGATTAGACGATTTCGAAACTAGGAGCTACGCGAGATTTAAAATCTGAAAAGCAAAATGTGAGTGAAGCCTTATTCTTGTGCTTGACTGAATAAGGAAGAGACAGAGTTCAGACCCTAAGGTATTTTCTGGTGACATGAATAAAGTGACATAAATGGGCAGAGTTAAAACTACGTACAAAATTTGGAAAAATATTACTATTTGTTCCTCTCTGCTTCCCATTTCATAGAGGTAGCAAAATAATTTTTCTGGATATTGCAGATGAATTATCAAAATTAATCCTTGGGATCTCCTGTTTTTATCAAGTGAATTAATATTTACAAATGAACATAAGACTGTTTTCCTCCTATTAAGTTTGTTTGCTTAACCTCTATGACTTCTTACATTACCTAGTTGCTCGATGAAGGATTTTCCTAAAAGGTTTTCAGATAGCAAAGTACTATGGACAATGTTAACTGCATTTCGCTTGTGTGCTGTAATGATTTAGATGAACTCCAGCATGTCAGTCAGGACCGTAGCTTTTACTAAGCAAATCTTATTTTTTCAGCATGCTTGGTGGCTGGATCCCACAGAACTGATTGGAATTGTTTCCTCTGTCATTGATATTATTTTTTATAATGGCCTCATACTGTATTCTCAGTAAGTATGAATTGGAATAGCTCTACTAAATCCATAGAGGCTTGCTAATTATGCCTGGCTGGATTATGGCCAGTGTATTTTACCTTTTTTTTTGGTTCTTAGGTACCTGAAATACAGAACCAAAACATTAAATATGTCAATAATGTATTTTATTGATTTTTTTTTTTTTTAGTAATTTGGGACACACTGACAAAGTTCTTATTCAGAGAATTAACCACAAACCTTGCTCCAGGCTTGCATCAGGTAAATGCTGATCTCTTGAACTAGAAAGATAAGATTCTGGCATTAATACTTTGTGCTTTAATCACTCTGGTCAAATGGAAAAAGCACTTATTTCACTTTTACTGACTTTATCACAGTTTGCTACTGGCACTCACATTGAGGACAGTAACTAACTTCCTAAATTTTAGTATTTGTGGATGTCCACTTGGAACACAAGGGACTGAGCAGGAACTTGATGACAAGATTGGACTTTTCTTCTTCCATGTATGCAGGTGCTATATAGCATCAGGAGTCCTTTAATCTGGAAACGAGTAATGAGTAAACAAGATGAGGTTACAAGTCAGTTAATGTATTGGTATATACTGTCAGAGGGCAGACTGTACTCAAGTGTGAACTTACTTCTAGTCCTCCTCTGTTTCTCATTTGTAATCCTGTAAGGAAATGAACTGGGAGCTTAAGTTCCCAGGCAGTGCAGATGATGTGAGGTATTTTGTAATGCAAGATTCAGATATTGCGTTATCAGCCATGTTGCAAAAGATGTATGTTTGAGACCATAAAGAGTAGGCAGAGACTCAGAAAGAGCTGTTGATCATGCCAGTGGTAGTTGTTATTGTAATTGTTACTGCAGACACAGGGCATTGGAAATGTAAGAAGGTTTATGCTGGGAGGAAGTGCAGAGGCTGAGTTGTAACTCTGAGAGTGCTCTAACAAAGGTATGCTGTGTGACTTGGAAATCCTGAGCAATTGCTTTTGACCCCTTACCAGAGGACGATGGAGGAGGAAACCAAGAGCAGTAACAATGAAAACGAAACCCAAACTCTTGATGGATTAGAATAAGCATTACCCATATTTAGTTCAGAGTCTGAGAAGTGGATAAAATGTGGTCTGACATAGATGTAACAACACAGAACTATGCCAATCACCAGCTGAGATTACAGCTTCTTTTGCAAGTTGGAAGTGACCTTACTTTTCTGTGAAATCAAGGGAAAGCTGTAGCTCCTAGAAGGATATGAAGTGGTGTTAATCTAGGAATCAAGGAGAATTACACCCTGGAAGTGCAATGACATGAGTTTTGTTAGATTGTAAGGCCCAATATTTTAGTGAATATTTAGAGAGACATTGGATCAGAAGATATGTCTGCAACTTGAAGAAAATTGTATTTATTAAGGTAGCTCAATATTGCCTTATTGGCACAGCATTTGAACTAATACTCGTGCCCAATTTCTGATTGCTCACTGTCATGGTTTAACCCCAGCCATGTAATATCTTTCACTAAGCTAAGTTGGAAGGCTTGGTAAAACAGGGAGAATTTTTGTCACACAAGCATTTTTGCAGGTCTGCAGAGGTATTTTTTGCCTGTTCAGTTTTTTTGTTTTAACTGTAGCAAATGGTCTAATTACCTTTTGCTATAAAACTTGCATTTCTTGTATTTTCAGACTTTGTCTTTCTTGTGTTTTTATACCATGGTCCTTAACAACTTCAGTTACAATACACTGGAGTAAAGAGAACATACCTGGAAATGTGAACAATACAAATGTACAGCTGGGCTTTGCTTGGACTGGAATAGGTAGACAAGGGAACAAATGAAGATTCATGAAGGAGATAAATTCTTATGGTGATTTTGGTCACTATTTTTTCCAGTAATATAAATCATAATATGTGCACTATATATGAACATAAAGAGGGCCAATTAAAGTTGGAGAGAAAATTGAGAAGAATATAGATGTACTCCATTCTGTATATAAGAGTGTGGAGACATTGTGATTAAGCAATGAACATTATTAATAATAATTGTCTGTGAGGGCCACAAATCCATGTGGCTTTCAGATTTTCCAGTGAATTTGTTCTAGTGGACCGTATTTCCACTAGTGGTTGGACTGGTGGCCCAACCATTTCACATGTGTTAAATTTCTTCCGCTCTTGCATGTCATCTATCAGTTCTAAGGACAGCTGTTGACAAAAGCTCTGGTGTTCCATCCTCATACTTCTTTTTATGAAACTCCTAATTTTTTCCACTGATTACAATCTGTCTGATCCAGTGATTGATATCGTCTATGAATGATGCATAATAGTGACAGAGAAATGCAAGGCTAAATTGCTACTTAGAAGTGTACTTGAGTTAGGAACTGTACTTCAGAAAGATTTTAACTACTGGAGGGTTAGGTTTTGGGTTTGTTAACAATCAGTCCTTTCAAGGCTTTGAGTGACTAGCTTTCTTGTTTTACAGTCTTTCTGAGTTTAAAAGCTCTTAAAAATTTCTCTCCCTACTGAGAAGACTTGCTAATTCTACATAGAAAAAGTTTTCCTTTAAAGTACATTAAAAAGTGAATAAGGTATCATGAACGTACTGTACTGAATAGACACTTCTAAATGTGAAGAGATATGCCATCAGTTCACAATGTAAGAAGGCTTTCATTTCATAGTAAAGCTTTGCAAATGTATATTATTGGGTGATATTTTTGGATATGTAAATGACTATTACCTGCTATCTATAAGGCTCTACAGTCAAAAAAATAAAAGCTACAAGGGGAAGAGTGAAGAGATATTACAGAGTTATAGAGTATAAGCTACAAGATGGGGAGATGGAGGGAGAAAAGGCTAATTTAAACATCAGTAGGACTTTCCACACAAAACCTGAATCAACACATGTAAAAGTGTTTCAGAATCCACCAGTGCAAGGCCATGACGATAAGAGCACATGGGGATACTAGTGTAAAGGCACTGCCATGGCATGGTCAGGACCTACAGGTGAAAAGTTACAAGTAAAAGGCAGGCTACAGAATTGGAATGAAAGGCTCTCAATGCTTTGGGAATTAAAATACTCGAGGCACTGTGCAATAACATCGAGAAGACCAGAAAAAAATTATATGTGTGGAGGTAAATGTCTCAATATATATCTTAGTAATTTTTTCTCAGAAGAATACTTGTGAATTCACTCTTCATTTTAGCAGACTAGTTAGATCTCTGACCATAATGTGCAGCCATCATTACTGCTGTTCTTCAACTAGGAGCAATAAATCTGTCCAAAGCAAATAAATTGGCTAAGATGTAATGGAAGGTCATAAACAGAAAAATATGCCAGTTGGGACTGCGTATTTTAGTGTGATTGATGGGTTATTTTTCTTAATTATAATTTTTGCACCTAAAAATCTTGTGCTGGGAAGAGCCCTTCAGATGTTTTGATGCCACACATCACCAAGTCTGAGCTTGACTAAACAGCTGAAAACCTGAAAATATTACTTATCTTCTAGTAACATTCTTTTTAGGTATAGCTATGTTGTACAAGTCAATGGTGTGACTAGACCTTCTGTAGATGTTGGTACCCAAGTGAATGCTGATACAACTCTATATAGTATTTATTATAACGATGTGAGGCTAAATATTTTGCTCAGCATTTCAGATGGCTTTTGCAGCCCACAACAAGGACCAAGCTGAACAGTTATGGATACTCACCAGCTAGTTAATGATATCTGGATGCCATGTAGCCAAGGTTTGATGGAATATAGGAAGACTTTTAGGAAGGAAATACCGGTTATGCCTCTAAATTCTTATTGTTTGCCAAATGGTTAAAGTGACTGCCAGCTGAAGCCAATTTAACATACTTATCTTACTCAAATGCTCTCCATTGATGAAATTGTGGAATGGATGACTGCCTATGAGACATAACTTCAGCTTCAGCTTTTGAATGTGTAGAGAAAACAAACAGCTTCCACTGGCATGAAACAGTCCCTACATTCTCTGCAATACAGCCACACAGATCCCAGTGAACAAATCCTTGTTTTATTCACTTTTGTCTTATTTATAAGAACAATACTTTGTGACCCTAGAAAGTGTTTCAAAAGTAACCAAGATAAGTATAATCTGAAGAAACACGATCAAGTGTCTGAGAGTCAGAAAATCCAGACTGATGGAATGCATCAATACACAAAAATTATTCAGATATTACTTGCTCTGTAAGAAAAGAGCTTTTGAAGTTGTAAGGGTTGTGCATAAATTGTTGACTTCCTGTATGAATTCTGTCTAGACAAGGTGGTCCTTCAATAGTGCTTCCTCTCCACTACTACTGGCTGCTCTACTGTCATGTCCCCCTGCCTAGAGATGTTGGTAGTTCATACAGTTGGTGGAAGATCTTCAGTTTAACATGGATTTGTCACCTTTTGATATTATTGTATTCCTTTCCTTATCTCTTTCCTTGAAGGAATGTGCAGGATGATCCTCTTAAAACTATACCTTGATGTTTTCAGAGTCTAATCTTTTTAGTATCAGAGCATACTTGTCTGACTTCTGCAGTGTGTTATGGGAATAGTGTTAGAGTTAAAATAATCTCTTCAGTTGCACTTGAAAAAAAACCAGCATTGCATGTGATTATTATGGACTGTTTGTTTTGAGAATTCTGAGGATTAAACTTAGTGCATAAGCTCATGAATAGGCTAAATCAGTCCAGCATAAGTAGCATAAAATAAGGAGATGCTTTGCTATTTTAGAACCAGGCTGTCCAGCAGGGATTACCACCTACCCTGTTATAATTTTCACAGTGATAAACACACTGTCTTTTTGGAACACAAGGGAGAAACTGAATTAACATAGACTGTCAGAAACTGAATCTTACTACATTTCATTTCTGTTCAGCTTTCAACTAAACAATCATTGCTGGAGAAAGAAATCACTTATTTTCACGGGTAGAGAATTTTCAGTGTCTGTGGCTCTTTACAGCAAATGAACACAATAAGCAGCAGCATGTCCCCAAGTTCTTAAAATACAGCGGGCAGAGCATATGCTCCATTTGTGTCATTCAAGGGGTGGAAAGGAAGCAGAGTTTAGTTAAATACACTTTATTGTGCACCTCCTTATTGTCACACCACACAATGCATCTAAAAACCTACAATGCATTAAAAAAGGTAAATAAATGCAAAAATAGCTTTGACTCTTTTGCATTCTGTTTCCTAGCTCATAGTCCTGTGTTCTGCCGCATGAGCATCGCAGGAATAACTGATTAATTTTTTCCTCTTGAGTCAGTGTACCATGAGAAAGTACTGATTTACAATAGCTAGAATGATAATATAAAATAGATATATATGTATATATATAAAAGATGTTTTCAAGAAGGTAAATGTGTGTAATTATCTTCTTAAATGGGTCAGTATCCCCTTTCATTATGGCAGTAGTTACTAGAATAGACAGCATCACGGCTTCCTGGGGAGATCTTTCTCCTGTGATCTAATTAGGGTCACTGAGCTGGTCTAACCACTTGCTTTTAGGTGATTTAAAAGTTCATACAGTCTGATTCAGTGGCTCAATATGTTTGACAACTGGGTCATAAATCCTTTCTGCGTATTTGTCTCATTTTCTCATCCTAAGTTTGAGGACACTATCTTACTGCTTCACAGAAATATTAAGATGTATTCATTATGGTTGGTAAAGTGCATCAACGGCCTTCAACGTAAAGTACAAGAGCTGCTGTTAAAATGACAAAGACCACCAATAGGAACATAACTGCTGGTACTTTAATAGAAAAAAAGATCTCCACTTTCCTTTTTTATCCCTTTTAGCTTCAGGGATTTATTTCTTTTTTTTTTTTTACTTCTAAAGTTATAAAGCTTGAGTCAAAAATTTTCTAGAATTCCTACTGCCAAAGGCTAAGCTATAAATAATTCTTCTCTCCTGAGCTATTTTTTAAGTTTAACAGTTGGAATAGGTGTGTGGAGTGTATGTCAAAGTTACATATTAATTTCCTCAGTAAAGAGGGAAAAATTAAATTTAAAATTAAATTAAAATTCCTAATGAGGAAAGGAGTTCTTGTGTTATACTTTGATAGAAACCTGGATAGTGTTGTCATTTTTAAACATTTTTCAGTATTTGTAATCTACACTCTGAACCTATCAATGAAAGCAAGAAAAAATTCATTGGGGAAAAATATTAAAAAGTAAACTTTGCTAATTGAATTTTCAACTAATTTCATGAGCTTTCTACTTTCTCAGGAACACCCAAGCCAGCTTAATTATAAATATTTTACCCCACAACATAGGTTGACTGAAAAACTGGGATTGTATGCAATGAGTGTTTCATGGGCAAACATTATTTTAAACGTGTTTGTAAGTGTGCAGATACAAAAGTTTTTTGATGTACTGGAACTTGGAAGTTTTCAAGTTGTAAGATATTTCACTTACATTCCTCAAAATGTTTAATGAGGAAATACAATCTTCTAGCTGTAATGTAAGAGAGCATGGTCAGCCCAAGAAGATGGTACTGGGATTCTGAATCCCATATTATCCAGTACCATCATTGGTTTGCTACTGCTTTTTTTCAACTCTTGTCTCTGTCTCCACTTTCTCTGCTGTAGTGTGCAACTACAGCTCCTGTTGCTGATCCTGAGAGAATTCTAGTGTATTAGTGCATATGCAGAATTAATCTATCTGATTTTTGGATCAGCACAAGCGGTTATGGAAGTTAGAAAGCATGAGTTGGCCTGATGAGATAGGAAAATTATAGATCTTATCACAAAAAAATCAGGAAAAGTATAGCATGACATGATCCAACAGTGATGATAACTTTGTCTTCTATTCCATATATCAAAAGCAATAGAAGGTTAAATGTGTACAAAGGGATAGTAAGCAACATCAGCTATTAACCAGGGTTTTTTTCAATGTCATATTTTCTGTTCTTTCAGAAAGAAAGAGAAGGAATGAATTTATACTACCTGGGTAGCTGGGCTGCACTTTAAGACTGCACTTGTTCAATAAAGCATCAAAGGCTAAAAGGCTAAGTAGCTGTATAACTTCCCCCCCCGCCCCGAATCTTTAACTGAAGTAATTCCTTATCAAAGGGTCTGCTTTCATTTATGATGACCATCTGATGTTTGCATCTGTATGGATTGGTTTCCCTTTCAAATTTTCAGGTTAAAACCATACCTAATTCTGATGCTGAGTTTAGGGGTGGTCAAAAAAATTTTTTTTTTTTAATACCAAACAGTATTATTTCATAAAACTTCTTTTGCTGTTTGTAGTAGACCTGGGATTTTAATTATGATCTTAAAACAGAAATATTTCTGTCAAAATATGGTGCTGCAGTGCCGGATGAAAGTTGAAGTTTGGCATCAGGCACTTTCTGGTTGCAACTCTTCCCTCTATAAACAGACATTTAATCTGATTAAGTCCTTTATCTTACCGAGGAGAATGTGAGCTTGCAAGAGACAAACCGCAATCCCTGTGGAAACCCAATAGTTGTCTTCCAATTTGTGAGAGTCTTCCTATTTAATCTGCAAAGAGGAGTACTGGAAAAAGGAGATACCAGAAGGCAAAGCCTAACAAGACAAGGAGAGCCTGCCAAATCTGTTTTTATTTTCATTACTGCTGCCAAAGAACTGAGCACAAATTACTATCTTATATACCCACTCATTTTTAATTTATTAATGCTCTTATCAAACATGGATGTTAAAAAACAACACTAATAATCTTTTTGAGGAAGCAGTAACCGAACTTTATATGCTTTAGAATACAGAGCAATAGCTCTCACTGCTAGCTCACCACCACTAGCCCTCTCAGCTGACCTAATTGGAGGTATGCCTTTAAGAAACTGAAAAGGAGAAAGCAACAATACTAAAATTATTCCCACTAAATGGGAAAGAGGATGGATATATGCATGGCAGGGGAGGAGAAAGGACAGAAGCAGTGGAAAGAGCCTTAGTAGCTTTGGGAATTTTTGGAGAGTGATTTATTCAGCTAGACTGTCAGACCTAGCATTCCAACAGATGTGTTTATTTATAGATCAGGCACTGCAGACAAGGTAATTCATCAGATGGAGTCAGAAGTCAGGGTGAACTGCTGACTTTCAGTTCATGGAAATGAATACTCTGAACCATGAATGATTGCATTAACCTATTTAGTGATAACTGCAGAGCATGTTCAGGAAAAGAACTTGCATCCCTTCAGCCTGATGTATGCAGGGATAGACGATGCTCATCTATCTCCTTAATCTCTCTGTATTTACGGCATTCAGCGCGTACTCCTTACCGTGAGGCCTTGCTGTGTCAGGTATAGGAGCAGAGCACGTAGAAGCCTGTTAATTCCAGCACTCCAGCAATGACTTGAGCACAATCCTCCTACTCTAACTCCCATATGCTTCAGTGGGAGTTTTACTTAACAAGTTCAGAGCTGTTCTAGGAAAGGGCACCCACCTGAGGTGTGTGGATAATACTTAAGTAATGATTCCAAGATCGTTGTTTGTGCCTTTTGCAACCTTCATGCACTGAATAGATACAGGCACCATCCAAACTGCATGGTAGAGGTTTGCCTACAATCTTAGTTTCCCAGTCATTGTGGTCTTTCTGGTCTGTTGCCTGGATTTCTTTCCTTCAGAGACTATAGAAATGGGGGAAAGAAGGGGTTTTGATACATGACTGGTCTTGTCTTACCATAGGCTTGGGATGCAACTTACAGAATCTCATACTGTTAGCGCCTACCATTTAGACATCACTACAGGAACAAAGCTACTAAGGAGGAGTGAAAACTGAATGAATGAACAAATATACTGCTGACTTAGAATGCTTCGCCACTCCATTTTACAGTTAGCAGCCCATAATGTATTGGGTTTTATTTTTAAAATTTTAAAATGTAAGACACTAGGTAAAATCTTCCTGATGTGTAGGTGGCTAACCTCTCGAAGCTCATCTAACTTTTTGATTATAATTTATGTATAACATATCCTATTAACAGTCCTAATGAATGCTAAATGATATTAATTTATGCTACTTGCAGTCCTTTTAGCACAAAACATTTGTGAATGGAAAGCAGAGTTTTCTCTTTTTCATTTATGAATGGAAACAGGAGTCTCTCTCTCTTCCCTCTCCCCAGTTACTTTGAACCTTATGATGTGTTGGCTCTGCTATCTTCAACAGGAAAAGTATAGTGTGGTAAGAGAAACAACTATGAGATTAAAATCTTTCCATTCTTCTCTGCCCATACCTGTAATAAAGTTTTATGTACGTATGTTCATTCTATGCTAAAAGTAAAATCAGAGTGTGAAACCCTCATCTGTCTGTGACACTGTTGACAAGGTAGTCTGTACAAAGATACGGAATATTTCTCATGCCTAACACTGTATGATGCCACATCACCATGACACTGATGCATAAATTTATTACTTAATCTCATCTATAGGTTTTAGTTTCCGACTGTAGTTTCTGGATCAGTTATGCTAGATGCCTTTTGGCATAGATTCAGATAGAGTACATTGCCAATTTTCTCATCCATCTTTCCTAAAATGAAAAGAATGAGTCCAAATATTGGATGTACTTCCACTGCCAGCTCGTTCTTTGATCTCTTTGCAAATACTGCTGCAAGGAGTCAGTTAGTGGGAATAGTAAGGGTACTTTTTATGATTATGAAAGATACTCAACAGGAATAAGTTTCACAGATGATCTCTATCTTCAGTAATTATCAGTTAATAAAGTCAGATAGTATTTCCAGCCATAAGTTGTGTAATAAAAGATGCAGTGCCCAGTTTTAGAAATCGGGTTTTTTCTTAATGTTTTTACTGTTTTTCTCTCTCTGCTTATCTGAACTATTTTTTTTTCTAGCAGATTAATTAGAACTGACAGCAACGAAGTCTTTACTTTATGACTCGTGAATACTGAGTTACCAATAATTCGAGTGCGGTTGAATAACATTTATATGATGTCTTTCATTCAAGGGCTTCCACGTGCATTGTACTCATCAAGCCTCACTGCAACCTTGTGAATTAAGTATTGTTCTACTAGAGACAGCCAAACCAGAATGTAAATAGATGCAACTGTCTTCTCCAGATTCAGTGCCAGATGCAGATAAAGATTTCTATCATTCTGCATCAGTTTTGTCTTATGATTAAACCATATTTTTCTGTCTCATTTTCTGAATTGTTGGGTAAAGGAATAGATCCAACCAGTAAATTAGGGGTTGTGTAGAAGCTACCCTTTCTTGCCTGATGTATCGTTAAACATAGATTGATGTAGGCAGAAGATAACAAATGGTGCTCCATGATTTAAATATATAATCATAAGATGATATAACTAGAAGATCATTTCAGGTCATTTCGTTACGTCACGATGTAATGAAAACTACTGACCTTGAAGTTTATAGGAGTTCTCTTCTCTGTGGAAGCACACCTGTGCCTACAGTATCACTTCCTGATTCAGGTGTATTACAGGCAGTGTGCCCTTTCTGGCTGGTGAAACTTTATGTACATTTAGAAATGAATCTGTCATTTCAAAAAATATCCCCTTATTAAGACAGTCCTCTCTTTATTATCTTAAAAACCTCTAATATGTGTCAGTTGTACATGACTGTCAGTAAATGACATGCTTACTCCTCAGCGTTTGAAAGGGTGCACTGAACACATTTTATCCCTATTGTACAAGAGAATAGAGTAGGAACAAAGTCTAGTGCATTGAGTTTGACTGTCATCTTTTCTGACAAATAATTTGAAACTGGAGGCAACAAATTGTCATGGTAAGTTTTCTAAGCATAACACGTGTGTGAGAGTATAAGTACAAATATACAAACATAATCATTAGGCAAAGGAACCAGATTTGAACAGTCATCTAGGCAAAAAAATGATACCCCTTAAAAATTATTTCTCATTTAATTTGTTTTCAGACTTTCCTTTCCGTTTGTATTAGGCATCCAACTGTGAAAAAAGAATGTGCTTTTTTTTTTTCTTTAACCAAATAGTGCCTGGTTTTGGTTTTCCTGTAGTTTTTTGAAGGAGATCCTTTAACTGCAGAATTAAAAGGACTTTCTGTGCCTGTTGTTGCTAGTTCAACAAAAACTGCTGAAAAACAATGTTTCCTGCCTTTGGGAGAGGTGTTGAGTTCACTGTATTTGGGTCAGACCCAGAGTTAGTTACTGAAATGCTGATATTTAGTAGGCACTACCATCATGAAGAAGTAGCAGTACTGAGACTGAAATACATGATTGCTTCTGGAGACAATCTAATCATAAGACCCCATGATTGTCAGACAGACGTACAGCTCTTCGTGCTTCCACAGAAAGTGATCCATTGCTTCCCCCACCATAATCTTCCTACTCAGCACCTGTAGGAAGTTTATGTTTGCTAGAATACTACAGAAACTGCAGTAACTCGGTAAGTTACTAGAATACTGCAGAAAAAAGTGTAACATAATACCAGTAACACCAGACCAAGATGCATGCCCTGTCAAAATTAAACGCATTTGTGACATCAGCAAGTCATTAAAATGCTCAACCTCTAATTATTTACCTTATGAACAGCAAAGGGGCAAAACAATTCATATTATTTCTTGCTATGAAATACCTGGACTTCTGCAGTTGTCTTCACTAGAGTTCTTGCCCACTTTTGTAGGTGGAATACAGCTGTGATGCAGAAGTAGTTTCTTGATAACTGAATGTAATGATGGATATTGAAATTATATCTAAACTAGCAAAACATTGAGAGCATTTGTATTGATAACACTTTATGATTAATTCATAGGATGGAAATGAAGGTACAAAGATAGAATGCTACCTCATTAAAAAATGAAAGCAGAAAAGCCTAAGTGACTAATACCCCTTCTAAAAATGTAACTCATTAATCTTGACTCTGCCAGGAAACATACATGGTCAGGTTTACATGCAGAAATGGTTGCAGTGTTTCCAGTGGACCCATTCAAGCAAACACATAGTTAGCACTGTAATTCAGTGAATTATGTTTTAGGTGAAGAAAATACGAGGCTTTTTAGGAAGAAAAGAAGTAGAAAAATACTCAGTAAGTACACACTTGCACGCTATAGCAGGATGAGAACCAACTCATCTAACACTACATTTGCTGTCATACTGCAAAAAATTGTACCAGTGCATATGGGAGGGATGTATCTCTGTCAATTGAGCTCAGATGATAGCTTTAACCCTGGTAATTTATGTATTTCACTATAGTGTCTAAACAATAGAAGGTGTGTACATTTGGTAGCAGTAAATTTAGGGTGTTAATTGGTTTACTTCTAATATCCACAAGTATCAAAGATTAAAATATGACAGGCAGACAAATTATAGTTGAATTCACATATATAGGCAGCATTTCTCTTCCATGTTCTCTACAAAATGTCACATTTTCTTTAGAGCTGCTGTTGCAGGCCTTTGTGTTGGAACTCAACAATCGCTTTAGTGACTTCCCTGTTTCATAGCAGGAAAGTGTCACCTTCCAGCGTTGGAATAAGGCCTGATTTATATTTCCTAGCACACAGCTCAAAGATTTGAAGGACTCTGTATCCCACTATGAGTCTCCATACTATTCATAACCTCTTAGTTATGAAGTAAACCCTTGGTTTCCTTTTGAGAGTAAGGAATCTGCATATTTTAAATTTTTTTTGTAACTTCTTACACTTGTTTTTGCAAAACTATTGTTTCATGTGAGGGAGGGCAATAGTATTAATGGGTTTCAGCCTCTGCTGGTTTTTGAATGCCCATAAAAACAAATACATTGTGCTTACAATACATTTTTTCTCATAATTACTTTTTTGTGGATGCCTTCAATAAATAGTCCATAGATCCCTGGAAAGAAAGACTGCAAACTGAAAACCACTGACTACAGTTTCTTCGTATCAAAGAATTTCAAATGGTTCTTAAGGCCATTCCATTCCAGGTTTTAATACAATAATGCAAGTTTTCCTTGGTTTCAGTGTGTTATCTAAAATAATCTGATTTGTCTTTCTATTCTGATTCAGAGTGTTATCTAAAATAATCTGATTTGTCTTTCCATTCTGAAAAGGAAAACACAATACATGGTAATGACAGATCTCCTTTGCCTCTGGAAACGAAATGAACATTGCCCTAATTTTGTAAACAGCGCATATTTTTAGCAGCTTTATATTGAAAAAATAACATTTGTAAGAGTGTTAGATATGCATATATGTTATATATACACGCAGAATACATTTTTAAGGAAGTCTCTGTTTGTAATGCAGAAGGAAGTGAAACATGACTTATTCTGTAATTAAACTGAGGGAATATCTGCCAAAACATTTGTTAACATTTGCTCAATTTAGAATTCACAGAGTTTTTTGCTCTCTTTTTTGGTATGCTTTTCTTTCTAAGATACTTTAACAATGTATTGACTCTCAGAAATGTTCAGAGAAATAAAGTCATGCCCCATGTTAAAAGACTAATTTAAAAAAAGGAAAAAAATCCTGATGCCTATAAATAGAATAATCCTTTCATTTCATCAGAGGGCAGTTGTTTTCAATCTTTTTTATTCTAACCTTTTTTTGAAGAACTGTGTTAATCCAGTCAAGGGACAGAGGAGATTTTATTGTTCTTATGTATTCAAAATTTCAGCTTTTGAGTGGTGAATGAATGCAATGCTCCCAAGTAAATTGTGAAAGAAGCGTTTGTTCACAGAAATTACTTTGGTGGGATTCTTTGTGGTCGTAGGGGTCCAGTGCACATCCAGTTACAAGAATAGAAAATAATATTAGAAGAAATGTAACAGGTGAAGCTAGCAAGCAGGAGTTGAGTGGGCAGGAGAACTGATTCAAAGTCTGCTGTAATTAATGGTGAGACTTATCACTATGGTCAGATGACTGAGAATGACACTGATGCACTCAGTATCAAAATAAACATCCAATGGGTAATTTATTAACAGAAAATAATAAAAAGAATATGCTTTATGCCTTTTTAAAGCAATACCTGTGTTGTGGAGTTAGTAATACCTGCTGTTAAAGCATAAGAAATATCCTTATTTACTCAGTTCTTTCTCATTAACAAAAGATGGTTTTGTGACTAGACCTTTATGCTTATAGTTGATTCTAATTAGAAGCATATAACATGTAGAATTACTATTTGATTTTTCTCTTGGAATAGCACACTGTAATCCCCTGGCAACCTCATTTTCAGACTGAGGACTGCATATGCTAATGCTGAGCTTTATTCAAATGGAAATGCTCTAAATTTTCCTATATGAACAGTAGTCTTACCAACTTTGATACTTGGAAGAATTGCAGAGAAATCTGAAATATTTTTAGCTGGGAAGGACAGCACGTTGTCTTAAATGTGTTTAAGATATTTAAATGTGTATTAATTCTTCTAAAATAAGAATTTTCTGTAACATAGCACACAAAGCATTAAATATAGGTACGGTAATGAATTTTTATTTAACCTCAGTTAAGCAGTATTAACAACATAGTGTAAAGGTTAAGCAGTATTACCAACAGAGTGTAAAGGATGAAGAATTCTTAACCCAGGAGTAAACCACATTAAACATCTGTCAACCTGGTTGAGCTGGAGGTATATCAGAAGCCTTTTGTGTTAGCAGCATTGCTGGAAGAGCTCTGCTCACATAGCTTAGGAAAGGATTCTCGGATTACTTCAACCTGTATAACAAAGCTCCTGTGCTCACTAGCAGCTGCTGAAGTGCCTTGCCTTCTCTGGAACGTTTAAATTGAGACTTTGGGCTGCTGTGCAAAGGTTGAAAGGGTGTATGTTTCACCATTTTCTGTCTTCACTCTGTTCTTCTGGTGTGGCACAACTTGTTTTGAAGTAGAAGTAAGTAGTAGGAAAAATTTATTGCTTCCCATTAAAATGTTGTGACCCTTAATGTACTTGGAAATACCGCAAATTCCTTCATTATTTTTGTCCGCATCCAGATCATGATGTTAAAAACTATTTGCAGCACTGGTTTCCCAGCAAAGTCAGCTGTTTTGCTATACACGTTTCTGATTTGAATGGTATAATGAATGCTTGGTCTGGATACAAAATAGCACAACTATCAGGAAATGTTTCATCCATCTACATGCACAAAGCCAATTATGCATAACGGATTATGACATGAAGGGCTTATTACAGTTTGTTTGAAGAAGCATTGAAGAATGGATTTATCTTTGTTTGCCCTCAAAGTGCTAGTAGTTCCTAGGGTTACATCTCCCTGGTTAGTAGCTGGTTTTAAATAGGAGAAAGCATAGAGGAGAGCTTTCTTTTCAGTATTCCAGGAAATCATACAGTGATTTTGATTGAAAACAGTCCTCATAAACATACAGTATAGGGGATTGTTTCTACAGATAATTTCAATTATTTACAAATGGCATTACATCTACTTAACAAAGCCATATCCTGGAAACTTGTACTTAGTCTCAGTTGTACCATAGTAAACAGGTTTTACTCTAAGGTTGTTCTCCCCTGGCTCAGCTAACTTCCATCCTTCCATGTGACTAAGGTGTGTAATGATACAGCTTTTAACGTGGTTTATGCAAAATGGACTATATCTGTAGCATGTTCTTTCTCCCCAGGGAAACCTACCACTTCAAGAAATTTATTTGGTTAGTTCTATTTTGCACACAGGTAGTGTGCACGAGTACTGTGGTGTGAGGCAAGATTATCTATGCTGTGTTGGTCTGTATTGAAGTTACAAAAATATGTATTGTATATGTATAACATATTCCCTTAAATTTCCTTTATGTGAGAGGGGCTGGACTACTCCCATTAGCAATATGAGAGAAAAGGGCTGTATGCGTCTGTTGTGCTATGGACAGCAGGGACTGCACACATGCTCTTATGCTTTCTAAAATACAAAAGGAACATTTTTTCATGTTGATTTTTTTTGGTATTATTGCTACACTGCCCTATGATGATAATGGCATTCACTGGTCACTTTAGGTCACTGCTTTGTATTTTCCCCCTTCTGTTTTACAGCATCAGCAGTTAACCATTTCTTTCATCGAAACAAGATATATATAAAAGTTGTATGTAAACAATTTGTACTTCATAAAGTTTTGAAGCCTGTTTCAGCTACTGCAACTACATACCACTGCACTTGTGTAAAGTGTATCTCAACTCCCATTATAAATATTAAATATGATATAAATAGATACTAAACCAGTATGAAAAAAATGCCAGGGAAGACCCCAGGAAAGCTGATGGAAAGCTAATGGAAGTATTCAGTTGACAAAGAGAATATTTTCTGCTCAGAATTCTAAAGAACGTGACAAGTCGCAAGCAGTGGTTGGGTGGTTTTCAGCAATGGATTGAGTTGTTAACTAGTTTAATACAGCATAATCAACAGATTTGAAGCTTCTCTGTTTTACACCTTATTCAGTCTCTAAATCCTTTAGAAACCATTTACTAGGGAAGCTGCAATTTTTCTTATGCAATTTAATGTCATTCTTGGCTGACAAAGTAAATGTCTATTCTAGGAAGGGGCAATCAGTAAAAGAAGATGACAGAATGTGAATCACATTTTTCTTTGAGAATGTAAGGGCTTGGATTCTCTTTCTTTAATGCACGCTTAGTGTATTTGACCCCTTCGTAAGTGAATGCTAGCAGCTTTCTTTGACATAGATTTTTCTTACACTGCTGTTTTTCTGGATGCATTTTGAAGGTTTTGGTTGCAATGACCATGACTTTAATTTTTTTATTCCTCATTTCCATGTGCAAGCTGTTCTCAGGCTGCAGCACATTCACAAATGAGGATAGAATCCAGGAGGTGGCAGGATCTCAGTGTGTTTTATTTGTGGGAGGCCTTAGCATGTAGGTGAACATATTCTGTAAAAGCTTCACTGGGAAACACATGGAAAAGTTTGTAAGTGCAGAAATAAGCTTCCATTTGGCACATAGGGCACTAGTTCACAACAAGGTAAACATCTGCAACAACTACTTGTAAAATCAGGGCCATGTGGTATTTCTACGAAACTAAATCAAGGAGCTGCTGCTCTATTATTATCAGTTTCTATGAGTGGTTTTTTCTTGACTAGAAAACTGTAGATAGAGAAATTTCATTCATTTCTTTGCTTACTTTCCTCTTAACAAAATCAGCATAACACAGCAGTAATGGTGCATTTTACATTTGGGATTCACCCTCCACCTTTTCCCCACTGGGGCAGGTCTGGAAATCGGTAGGTAAGAGATAGGACCCTATTGCAGGACCCTGTTGGATGGAGCCCATCGTGGTTATGACATATCTGGGAATTTGATCAGATTTTTGAAAGTCCAAATTTAAACCAATGTCCTTGCCGTGACCGTATATGGAACATTTCTAACAGCACACTCCAAGTCTTAGATGTTGTATACATGACATGGTTATGCACTTCCTAGAAGAAAGAAATAGTTTGTCTCTCTTTAAAAAAAGCCTAGACTAGGAAAAGTTATTACTTTTTTTTTCTGAACACGTCATTCTTCTGACACCAGCTGCATGCTACCTTCTGTTAACCCAGTTTTATTTTAGTAAGAAATATCTGAACCAGGAATTCTGGTACTTGCAGTAAAAGTGGTACATTTAATATTTCCAAAAATGAACCTAGAGTCTAACAGAACCATTAGACATCCTGGGTGTTGTGCTAAATCTTCTTAAATGTATCACTGGAATAGAATCTATGGCCCTTAAGGTAGTATACAAGGAACACAAGAAATGTAAGAAATGGTGTTGCTTGTTATGTATGGTAAGATATTTTGAAACACCCGGCATAATGTAGATAAGGGAGATGTATTGAACTGATATGTCTGATCTCTATGAGAAAAAACTGGAATAAATTCAGAAAAGCCACAACCTAAGGATTTAAAAAAAATGCCCTAAGGCATGACATGTAAAAAAATCAGCTTATTCTTTAAATGCTAATTAAAAAAGCTTTCTGAGGACAGAGCTGGCTGGTTGAGAACACTGGGGCTTGCAGGGTTAATTTGTTTGTTTTCATGTTTATTACCATGCAGAAAATGTTGTCATGGAAACCAAATATATGCTATTTCTTAAATAAATATTCTCCCAAGGCCTCTGGAACAAAGAAAAGAAATTGAAGCTATTAGTGTTATTGTTGCTGTTGGCCGCCTGAAATCCCAAAGCTGGGATTGTAATTGATACTGAGAATCCAAGGATTTTGGCTTCCTGGTTTTATAGTAAAAAGGTAGAAAGCCAATAGCATTGTCATCTGCTTCTTGATCAAGCCAAGAATAATTTATGGGGAAATTCACCAAGTGAATTCACCCTATAATTTGGTAAACCTGAACCTTAGCTTTGTAGCAAGGTGTCTCGCAGATGTTTCCTGAAACCAGCTTGAGGTAGATTGATGCTGAATACGTTTTCTGAATGGATCTGGACCCTCGTGCACTTTGAAAGAATCCATGTTTGGTTTGTAGGCATTTTGCCTTTAATTCTGTGGGAACTCATAAAACTCAAGAATTCAGACAAAATCTGTAGGTATTTTCAAGAGAAACTTTGCTTCTCTAGAAAGTTTCCATACGCTTCAGTAATGGTACAGGAATAATCATGATGGAAAGGGGAAACGTGAAGAAATTTCTGATGATGTTGTAAGGAGTGGATGAGAATCATATGATGATGCTTGAAGTCAGGTAAATCACCCTTGGTCCAGGATATCATTTCAAGCAGTGAGACTGATGAAGCATGACTGATGACTGAATTTATCACAAAGACAGTGGACTTGTCACCTGAAATTCTCAAGGCCAAACTGGTTCTTTCAGAATTCTTTGGTTTATTCATTGTGGAGATGGAGAAACTAGTCAGGATGTATGACTGGCCTTGGTCCTTTCTTGGAACAGGTTTTATGGCCTTGAATCTGTTTCATTTTCCTTTTTTCATGAGCCATAAGCAGCACAGGATTATTTATTTTGCTAGTATGCGCAAGGAAAACTCATTCAGATAGTGAATGCATTAGAATCCAATGCCTTGTATAGGCATCTGTAACACCAAGAAAAAAAATTTGTAATGCATAATTTGGTTTTGGATGCCCTGCATTCATGGAAATAAAAATCAGAATGAAACTGTCAGAGCTATCAGAACATGTTTTCTAGAGTTATACTAAAAACAGCAGCCGTAATCCTTAAATGATTAGAGGAATATCCTTTAGAAGTGAGGAGGCAATACTTCACCTGTATTATCCCTGCAGTGACAAGGGCTCCATTTCTATTTCCAGACATCAAAAATGAGAGCAAAATATTAAAAGGGATTCAGGAAAGAGCTATGAAAAAGCTGAAATCTCTGGAAAATATGGTTTGTAATAGTAGATTGAACTTTGTTCAGTCTTTTTGTTTGGGAAAGAATAAGAGGTAAGTTGACCTTAGTCAAAATGTATCTGTTCCTACTGAGAAGGTCTGAAACCTGACAATGTCCGTATATTTTATTGTGATTTTACTTTTGAGCTATACCATTAGCTGAGGTACTTACAGCATATTATATTACAGTACATTGTAGGAGGTAGTTTAGTCATTTGAATCAACCATTCTCTGATCTGCAGTCAATCGTAATTGTGCCTTAAAAATTCATTTTAAGCAGTCTTTAAGTGATTTGCAAGAAGGTAGAGTATTAAGAGCATTTTCAGGGTAAGAAGCCTGTGTTTCTTGCTTCTTTCATTAAAATAAGTATTTTCTTATCTTTTGGATAATATTTCAGTAGAATCAGGAGAGTACATTGGCTGTTTAAGAATACTCTACCAGGTGTCTTGCATTGTCCATGTAAATCTATGCAGACCTTTCCTTGAGGTGCAACTGTGATGTTCATTTTATCATTCAACTGGTAGAGTAGTAGACTAAAACAGTACATTCAAGGAAATTAATTTTTCTGATATCCTTTACGTTTGTCTATTTAGTCATAAAATGGTTTGCTTTAAAAGGGTCTCTCTCTATTTATTCCAATTCTTTTTATACAAGTCTCTGCTATAATAGTTGGGGACAAGGAAAGTGTTGATCATAGGGTTTTTTCAGGTTCTATAAAGTTTAATATTATCCCACATTCAAAAAGCTAATAAAAACTTGGAATTCAAAAAACAAGAATGTAAATGCAAATAAAGAGTGAGTGGTCATTCAAGAGTATATATATAAAATCGTATCTTCTCTGATTTGTCAAGCATAACTGAGTCCCTCAGGGAAATTATGCTCGGCCAGTCATTCTGGTGAATAAGCAGAAATACTGGAAAAAATAACTGAAATAACTGGTCTTTTGTTGGTAATGTTTTGGGTAGGGTTTTTTGTTTGTTTGTTTGTGCTGGTAACAGTCTATCAAGACGGACTAATTTCAAATCACAGCATGTATGAAAACAACTTTCCCTTAGCTTTAGATACTGGATTGCTTTAGATACTGGATTACTTCTGTTCCTATCTTATATTTTCTGTAGTCATTTTTCTTTTAGGAAATTGCTTTGGGTATTACCCATCAGATTGCAATTTTAAGGATAATTTTTGCTAAATGGGATGTCACATCTTCAAACGTGCTTCCCTCCTTTAAAGCTGTTTCCACATTCATATTTTAGAACCTTTTATTCATCTTTAACTCTTGAATGACCTTTGTCAGCTGTCACTGTCAACTAGGGATCACCGCTCTTGACAGTTGCTGTCAGTTCTGAAGAGATGTAAATCCGTAGGCCATATTCCACAGGGCTGGAAAACCTAACATCTCTGAACTGTTGAATACATCAAGGAATAAAAACAACCGCCCACATGCACAGTAAATACTATTTCTTCAGAAAATAACTTGCCCTACTTACTATATAAAATAGTGACTAATATTTAATGTGCTGCAAGTTCAAAATAGATCAGAGTGACATTTGGATCACACAACAAAAGGAATGGTGAAAGGTCCATCTATTCTGGCTGCAGTTAAGCACAAAAATATGGGGAGATTGTTGACTGCTGGAAGTAGCTAATCAGCTTTTTGAGAGGGGAGTACATTTTCAGTTAATCCATCTGATTCTTAAAAGGACTGGTAAGCAACAGAAAGGTTCCTAATGCTTATAGTAAGATTATTGAAAGAATTCTAAGATCAGGATCTATTTAAAGTTAAAAATCCATATTAGAAAAAGCCATCTGGCTAAATAATTTATTCATATCCTAAACCATAGTTTCTGATTTCTGCAGTCAAAAGTCGTGAATAAGGCACAATACTGTCTTTACAGTATTTACCAAGGAATTTTTCACAAATTTTTAGTAATTAAATAATTTGGACATGTTGTATAATTATACTAATTGGTGCTAATTGGTGGTGTTGAACATGTACCTATTATAATGATATTTGACCAAGAAGGCTACAGTTCAGCAAATCATCAGAGAACCAAATTATTTGAGAATGACCCTAAAATCTTGACTAGGGTAAAAATTAAAGGACAAGTCGGATTCAGAATTACATGATCCTCCATTTTATTTTTTAGTTTCTCAGCTGAAAATGGAGGAAAACATTAGAAGCCAAGACAATGCATTTTAACATGATCATAATTTTTGAAAATTTTTGAAACGTAAGAACACGTTGAGATTAGACTGGTACTTAAACGGATTGAAGGATTTGGGACCCAATGGCACAGCTTTATTGCTGGTCAAAAACCATCATCAGCCAAATCAAACTCTTAAATCTCTTAAATTTATGTCCTAAGTGTGTCCATGTTTGTGTGTGCATGTGTGCCTGCATGTCCACATGCATATATGTAGAGAGAACTATACTCACATATTTTCTAAAGATTCATTTAATTTATGTATTCGGATTTTTTTTTTTTCCTGAATCAAGGTTACTAGGATGAATCAGTACCTTTCACTGCTGTTAAACCCCGCTGTTACGGACTTGTGATAGTTTCTGAAGGAAGCTAGAAGACAGATGCAGAGCAGGAGAAACTTACAGATTAATTTTTTCTTCCTCCTCTCTGTTCTGCATGACTATCCTTGAGGAGTAGAATATGAGAGGGAATGGCGAGCTCTTAGCCCTTTTCTCTACCATTCTAATTTTCTTCCTATTCTTTAATCTAGAGGTTTACTGTGCAGTCTTGGAGAATCAGGGATGCAAACTGTGATTGATAAACTGATGAGTTTTCTTTTTCACTTGCTATGTGCCTCTTTGTGTGTCTGCATAAAAGTAAGGACTAATCTGGCAAAACCTCCTTTCCCATTAAGAATCAGACAAAAGAGGGAAAACAGTTATTTCTGTAGCTTTTGAGGAATACAGTAAACATAAGATTTGACCAGGGAAATTCTTGTTCAAAATTGATCTACTGTTTTATGAATGTTACCTCCTGGGAGCAACAGAGAGTTTAAAATCCATGACACTAGAACTGAGATCTGCCAGCAGGTAAAACTGCTGAGACTGGTAATGAGAGATGTCGTGATACCAGCAACCCGATAGGTGATAGCTGAGTGCTAATCTTTGCTTTGTATTTTCATCTCCAACCATGCATTTTCTACTCAATCTGTAATCATAATTTGTTAAATTTCAGCTCTTCAGCTGCAAAATATTTTATAATTTTTTTTATATTTTACTTTTTTCACTATTGTCTAACTAGCAGACTAATTTTGCTAACTATGTTGTATGTGGAGACAAAGCCTTGTATCTGAGGAAAATACTTTTAATCTTCCCTACAACTAACAAACAAAAAATTTCAGTTCCAAACCTCAAGAGATGTGCTTTTCGCATGCATACACAGTAATTTATGGACTGGAAGGTTTATTCTGTTCAGAAAATCAGAAGCATTGTAAGCTATGCAGAAAACTGAAAATAAGGAGAATGCTGTTTTGCTTCCACCTGGAGGAAATTAGCCCTAAGATCTGCGGACTGAGGAAAAAATCAACATTTCTTTTTCTGTTTCTTCCTTAGCATACTAAGAATGAAACTCTTAAAATGAAGCCTGAAATTCAATTGAACTGTAAGTGGGCAACCAAGGGGGAGTTTTATATAGTTTTCTTTCTGTGTTTCTTTCAGGAATTCCAAACCATCAGAGAAGTCAAATCTTAAAAGCTTCAGTAGGTTACCATTACTGATTAATAAGAAGCTGCTTCCACAGCCCCAGAATGCTAAAAGCTAAGACCAACCTAGTCCCAAATGAACAATCTTCATGCTAAGAGTCTTATTCTGCCATAAATCTACAGGTCCGTCTCTCTTTGATGTCAGTGGAAATTCTCTGGTAGACTAGAGTAGTATCTGTCCCTAAGGAATTACATGATTTAGATCTCAAAGGACAACTAATAAAAGAAACATGTAACAGTTGAAACAAATTAGTCATTTCACAAATGTTAAGTGCCTTTTACACTGGTGAAATAGATGCAAAAGGAATATGATACTGATTTTACAGTAAAAATCCAGACAAAGATTTTTCAGAGAAACAATCTGAAGATATTTGAACCATGTCATTAATATAATTAACAGTTAGAGCATGAAAATTTAGTTGTGATAGTGAAGCAGAGGAGGTTGCTAACAGTCCAAGATATCCCCAAAAGGAAAGACACGGACCTTTTTTTTCCCCACAGATATGCCTTTACCATTATCACTTTTTTTAATACACCACAGACTATGTACTACAACCACAGCTCTGTCTCCTTTTAACTTTTCCTGACAAGCCTATTTATTAGGTTGCTGGCAAATTTCCAGCCACCTCCAGCAGTGATAGTTCATTAGCTGTGTATAGAACAGGGCAGTCTATCAAATTGTGAGATTAAATTGGTGGTGAGAAAAGATTTCAGAATTTACAAATTACAAATGCCTTTTTCTTTGAAGATCAATTTGGGATTGAGATTTAGGCTGAATTTTATCCATCTCTTGTTCAAAGTTTAAAGGGAAATTACCATAAGTACGTTCAAATGCCTCTCTTTCCATCTCTGTCTTTCATCAGCTGTCACAGAGAATTCTTGCTTGAACAGAACTACTTAGCAATACTGGTCAGAAAAAAAAGGTTTTTTTGAAATTTGTTTTCAGTACGTTTCCTATGTTTCTTAATTAATTTTTAAACAAAAAATCTAAACAGACCTGTTAGAAAAGCTCTTTGGAATGAAAAACATATATTCCCTTTCAATCAATTTTGACATTTTTCAAATTTCGTGATTATTTTTAGACAAGCCAGCTGTACTCCAGACTGCTTGTTTCTCTTGAAAGAAAAATTAAAAAACAAAAAAAATCTGAAGTGTTTTTTGGGTCTTACAACAATCTGAAAAAAAAGAGGAAGACAACACGAGCAGAAAATATATCAGGCTAGAAGCAATGGTGCTATTTATAGCATGATTACTTTGGGAACAATGGTGCTGGAAATTATTTTATAGTATTGGAAAACATCTACAGTGCTGTGAAAGGCAAATAAGAAGCAAAACTTAAAGAGGGACAACTTCCAATCTTGATTATAGTGGTAGTGTCACCAGAATAGAATCAGACTTCTACTACTGGTTTGGAAGGAAAAAAAGATCAGTCAGCATTACAAAAAACAACAAAAAAAATTGTATTTAGCATAATTTTATAAAAAAACTTCCAGATGCCAAATAATAGAAAATTTGCAAGAATTCCTGTTCTTGTGTAAAATTCTGAATTACATATCTCTATCACTAGCATTAAAGCAGTTGCACATCCTTTTGAAATTAGCATCCTCTACTATTTTGATGAAATCCGTATTCCACAAAAACATCGCAGAGAATTAACGAAATTCAAGCAGTTTTGTATCAATGGCAATATGAGTATGACTATTTCAATACCCAGTAAGTTAAGAAATGCCATTTAGGGATCATGAAATTCCCAGAAATACCTTTCGTAAGAGTAAAGAGTGACTGATGTATAGTACCAAAAGACTAGTCAGCTGATACAAAAGGTTAATTTGTGTATCTCTGTTGGAATAGAATGTGTGGGCACATAGTCCTCTAGGGATTGCATAGCCTAGCCTAGTTGAATATCCACTGGCCTTGTATTTGTATGACTTAAGTGTCAGAATATTAGACTGAAATTTTGTAATTGAAAGGGAGATGCTTCCTCTATTGTATTTATTATATTTGTTTAGCTGTAATTTCTATCCTCAGCTCTGCCATCTTCTCATGTGTAAGAGATTAAAACAAACATAAAAACAAATGTTGGTTACAGAGACTGTTTTGACACCCTCATTCATGCAATGTAAGTCTCTTCCAGAAAAGGTCCTGTTGAATGAAGGTATTATTTTGTAACCTATAAAGTTTATTAAACAAATTCCTCATGTCACCTGCAAAATTTGGGGTTTTGTGACTTAGAGTGAAAATGCAGAATGAACGCTGATACATTTCAAGTTCTATGATGAATGCCATGATATAAACCACGTGTAATTCCTGTGGCACTACCACCTGTCCACTGCCTTAGTACTCATATAATATCTGCAGTTTTGAAATGACTGAAATTTCACATAGGCTCCTGTGGCTATGTATTTTGTTAGACTTTTGTATACCCTTAACCTATAGGAAACAGTGGACACCAGAATTAGGTGAAGTGCAGGCCACTTAGATCCTATTCCAAATGCAAGTAACAGACAGGTATGTTGTACTGATTCTTTTAACCTGTGCATCAATTTGGATTTCCCGCTATCGTATATAATTTCATTTAGTGATGATGTAAATTGTGATACAAGTTATGTTTACACATGGAAGTCTGTGTAGCTGACGAAGTGGTGTAATTTGTGGTATCATTGAATTTGAATTACATGCTGAGGAAGCTGAAGGTAGTACAGTAGGAAAGAGACTATTGTAGTAACTTAATTGCCTGTTGTTCGCCTAAATACCTTCTTTCTCACAGTGAAGACAATTCCAATTTCAGATACCACTTTCACAGAAGTGCTCTTCCAGATGTTAGCTGCTAACCTTACCACAACTCCGTATCAGTTTAATAAAGCAGCACTTTGTAGTGAACGTCTCTGGGTGAAGATATCTTCTGCGCTGTTAGGAAGTGGCTCTGGAGCTTGAGTAAAACAGCTGTGTTACCTGAGTCAAAATCCTGAATGTGGTGATAACAGCAATGCCTGAGTTTACCTGTTCTACTTAATGATGTACCTTATTTGAGCAAATATCTTTTGGGAAAGACATGGAGGTTCACAGTGCCTCTCTGAACTAAGCAGCTGTGTTATGACATTTTTTCTGCAAGATCAACAGCAATTTGCAGTCTACTACTGAGTTCAATGTACTTAGTGTGGTGAAGGTGACATCTGCAAAATGATTTGATAGTTTCTTGCAATGACACTGAAACTGAGCTCCAATTCAGTAGTTGAATTGCCCTTGCTGTGTCTTTCTGTATTGCATTAGATTTCTGTTGCAGATAAAGCCTGAAGAAGTTGTAATATTTTGACAAAGCTACAAGTCTGTGGCAGATAGTGATTAAAATAAATATACCCTCTTAACTACAGCCTGCAGCATTTTTCATATTAAGGGATATCTGCATATGCTAGTTTATTGGCTATTTCATAATTGTGTTTATCATTGCAAAATTAAGATATTTGCGATAGTGCAGTTAATGAAAATCATCAACTGCATTAAATACTATTATTTTAAAAATCAGTCTTTAGTGAGGTTGTGTATTCAAAGATCTCTTGTTCTGTTGCTTACTGGGATAAATCAGGAAAAGGCTATAGCAAACCATAATCCTTATCACTATTTCCAAGAACACTGGAAAGGTTTACAAAGCTTTTGAGGTAAACATTTCAGATGACTTCTTTTTCTATTGTTGAATGTACATCAGTTCTGCTAGTTAACCCAAGGCAACTGTCACTTGTTTTTCGTCCAGTTCGGTTGATCAGTGGCTGAAATGACTCATTTTCACCCATCTTTAAAATGAGTTTAAAACTTTGAAAAAGGCTTTTGAAACACGAAATCACAAAAGAGAGAAATACATTTTGAAATGTAGTATTATATCCCAAATGTTTTACTATTCTGAAATCTAAAAAGAAAGGTCTAATGATATAAATTTATTTATGTGTGGTCTTTTATATACTGCTGACGAAATGGCAACACATCATAAAATCAGAGAGCCACTTCTAATTCCCATGTCACTGTGAATAATAATGCCATTTCCTTATAGGGAAAGTATTTTTTTCTACAACAACTACACTTCTACGTTTAAGTGTATTTGACATATACTCCAGTTATTTTTTTCAACTTCAACCTGCATATTTCAAGTAAGATATCAGAATATTTTAAAATCTTATTTAGTAACTGTGGTAAAACACAGATCCGTCTAATTAAACTTTTTTATCTGTCCTGTGGAGTTACTAAAATGCTGAAAATACTCTATAATTCTATAAATTGTATTATATAACATATCAATAAAAGATATCCCAACAGTTTCCTGGTAGCAGCTAGGAATACATGCTTCAAAGGAAGCTCTAAGATTGCTTCTGAGGACAGATGGGGAGTAATGAGACCCACATTAGGTCACATTGAATCTTTAATAGATTAAATTGACTTGGAATTTCAACCTTAAAATGTGAAGCTTAATGATTTCCTGCAATTTTGTTATCACATTCATGGATATTTACACAACTGAACAGTTTCATGTTGATTTTTATTAAATTCTTGACATTTGCAACAATTAAAACCCGTTATTTTCAATTTTCCACCTTTCCCAACAATTAAAACAAACCAGCTAATTTCAATTTTCCAGCTTTCTTTTCTATTGAGTCCTCCCTTTTCATTGTTTCATAAAAAAAGAAACAGACCCTAATTTTGCTTTCTCTACATTATTTATCCTGTGTTGTTTTTTTATATACCTCCTTTGATAATTTTCATCAGTGTTCCCTGACATCATCTCTTCTTACAATGTATTTTTTAAAGTGATGACTAGAAAAGCACAGGCCAATCTCTATAAGCCTTTACAATAGATTATAATAATGGATAATGATAAAGAGTATTGACCTTCTATAGCTTCATTTTAACTTTTACTTATTTATTTTATTTATTTGCAGGTGGACCTTGTGCGAAGGTTTTCTACGATCATTACCCAACTTAATTTTTGAGATGATAGGATTGCTTTTCATCTGAATGTCAAGATGTCGAAATGTACGATTGAATCCATCTTCCAATGGCTTTTATTAGGTGAGTTCGTATTTTTTACAGTTGGTCAACACATACTGAGATTAATGTTACATAAAAGTTGGACGCTCTATTCTTGAGTCACCTGTTAACACACTAACTTCTAGGTAAGAAGTTGTTATTTCTCCTGGAGAGCTGCAGTTCCATCTGGAAAATATGCAGACTTTCTGAAATTTATTAAAATTAGTAGGTGTCAACCACTTTGTGTTTTGTCTTAGCCACATATAAAAACGTTTAAATGAAACAAAACAAAATAAAAATTGAGAATTAGGAATTTTGGACATGCTATCATAGGGCAAGTGCAGTAGAGTAGATTATCTACTCAAGCGTACCATCTCTCACAGTGGCATATAATTCATGGGCACGCTTTTTCGCTGACCAGACTGAAAAAAATTGCTTTCAGCAGAAACTTCTTTCTAAATCACAGTTGCTAGGTTTCCACTGATGTAATAAAAGCGTAATGATTTATGTCTCCTCTGAAACTTGTCTTTTAAAAATTTAATGTTTTATATTAACAATTAGAGGTTTTATTTTAATTTGCTTCCAGATATGCTTCTATGTTGACATAGAAGATATTGACATAGAAATTTAATTTAGACATTGAATTAACAAAGACATTATTGACACAGAACTTTAGTTGCAAATGGTCATTCATCTGCAACTGTAGTTGATCATGTATAGAAAAAAATAAGAGTGCCTTCACTTGGGGAATGTCTATGGCAATGTTCTGCTGTCTATTTGTCCCATTCATTTGTCCTATTTCAGATAGTCCCCATCTGAGAGAGGAGATGAGGAGTAGCTTCTCGCAGATTGTTTATAAGCAGATGGCAGAGTGCTCATTGAAAGATTCAAGGTATGAATTTATACTGGATACCTACTGGGATTATTTTAAGATAGCAAAAAAAGAGCAAATCATTAGCAAAGTTTTAGCAAAATTTGACAAAAGTACAACGTCATGTCCCTTTGTGTATGACTTGGGAATATTTTGTGAGCTCTAATTTAGCAGGGATAATCTAGAATATAGAGTAGTTTAATGGGACTTGTGAGATTTGAGTTCATTATCTGGTTTAGCCACAGACTTCTACATAGTGTAATCTGTTTAAAATAATGCATTACTTTCCATCTCAGAGGGCTGGTAAATAGATAAAACTTGTAAGGACTCTGGAGTGCACAGATACTCTGCTGATATGCAATATAAATATTTAGCTTAGCATCTAACTGTGTGTTGCCTACACAAAGGTATACTCTGATTTAAATGGGATTAACAGTGTGCATGAATTTAAGCATGTCCATAAATGTCTGCAAGGCTTTTGTTATTCAGTGCACTCATTATCTCAATTTGTTGTTTCATGGAATTGTTCCAAGTATCTCATCTAATCAGATCTTCCTGAAGGCACAACATATGCCCACAATAGCATGAGCTATATATAGCTCCTTCCACAATTATGAAAGATCAATGGAACATTTTTATGGCCAGTGCATGTATGTGTCTGTGAATTATCCTGTAGGAATTAAAATCCCTCAATGACATCACAGTGTGAATTTTAATGGGTATAAAGCTGAGGTAGAAGTGTCATTTTTTAGATAAAAGCACTATAATTGAATGTAGTGTATAAACAAATATATAGCAATGTATTATAAATAATAAAAAATAGATATAAGTATATAATTATAGACTGATATAATTCTGTTTAAAAGTAAGCTTGACACTATCTCTTGTATACTAATCACAAATACGATCCGCAAATATAGAAACACAATATCATTATGCTGAATGAAGATCAGCCAGATGTTCTTCATTGAAGGTGTTTACCCCAGTAGTAAAGCATGTTTGGTTTAGGTACTTCTTAATGACTAACCTTTGGTATTTAAGCTTGAAATGCAGATGGCAAATAGCCCAAATAATTCTATTCTCGGTAATGCTGTTGTAAATCTGTTGAATTACTCTATATTACTGAAAGTAGAGTAGAATGTGACAAAAGATTATGGCCTATTTCTGCTGCCTTTGTTGCTTTCATCTACAAAGGCGGTCATAGGAATCAATGAAAGTATGTACGAAGTATTACTTGAAATGTGTAAACACAGCACAATCTGACTCTTTAGAGCTTGAAAGTGCTCAATAGTATTTGAATTGTTTTCAAACAACAGAACTAAGAAAGTCAATCTTGCCATAGAGCTGGCTGTAAAATGCTAATATTAATATTACTAAATACCATTACCTGCTGAATGAATTAAGCATGAAGCAGTTGAAAATGAGTTGGCTAGCATTCTGAATCCTTAATGAATATCTTTGTTTCTAGATACACAATTCCCACTTGGCCTTGCCATTCAATGTATTTTCACACCAGCTGAAAAAATGGTGCTGTGACAATAAACGTTGAACATTTTTTTTCCTTATGATCATATGTCACTTTTAAATTATATCAGACATGTTTCAGAATAGCAAGATGGAAGAATTCAAATACTGTTAAGACTTTCAAGCAATGGAGAATATCAATGAATGCAATTTCAAATGAACTTAATGTGTCTGAAATGCCAGATGCAATATTTAGTAATGGTGGTGGGGAACTAATATAGTTTATGTTGATTTTGAATCTGAACATCATTTTATTTAAATAATACGTGTATGGTCTACATATATGCATACACATATGCTCACTTTATCGAAAGGACACTGATTAGATAATGTAGTCAATGTTGTTATTTTAATTGAGATTAGTGAAAATTCCAGGTTTCAGCTGAAAATCATATTTAGCTCCAGATACTCTCAGATTTTCAAGGTAAAATTAAGATAGATTTTCAAAACTATTTTATTCAGGAAAAAGAACCCACTTAAAATATAATTTTCATTTACTTCTTTACCTCCTATATGTTCATTTGAACATATCCCTGCTTGCTAACACATGGAAGCACTAAAAAGGCTTCAAGTTGCAGATGAGTTACAGGCAGCAAGACTATAAAAAATGACCAGACAGTATGGTTTCTTTATCTAAAATACAACTGTGTTTCTTCTCTGCATGCATTCCCATAGTGGTTGGGAAGTTTGGCATTTCTTTGTTGTCTGGAGTTGCTAATACACAGAAGTTTTCCAACTGTATAACTGGAAGAGTACAAAACAGTGTGTGAGATTAAAGCTTAAACGTTGCCCAGATTGATATACTGTTTTACCTTCCAAAATCCAATTCAGTATCAATGAAAACAGAATTGACTGCCATGAAAATAAGAGTCAACTTCTTCCATTTATTTCTTGTGCTTTCCTTTATCTTTCCATTTCTGTAGGGATGCACATGAGACTGGAAAAATGTTAAAAACGTTGAGTATCACTAATTATTCTGCAATCCCAATCAGTAACAGGTTTATTGGGGGTTTCACGCATACTCCACTAAAAATGGTGTATTGAACCTATAAATGGAAATGATGCCCTTGACAAATAGTAAAAGAGAGCCCTGGCATTCAATCTAAGTCACAATGTAGTAAAAAAATAATGCCCTGTTCTGGGTATCAAGTGAAACCCAATTTAATAGTTCTGGTTTTGACATTTCCAGGCATGTTACTTTCTCAATACCTTTACTTAGAATATAAGCCTGCTAATTTCATTGCAAATATTACTGGGGGCATATACATCAGCTGCTGAAGTTTGAAGATCAACTTTGAATAACACAATTTATTATGCAAATACAAAATATTTTTAAGTATTCCTTCAAAGCAGCTGAAGTTATCATTATTTCTTTCCTAAAGTCTGTAACTTTCTGTCTTCCTTGTGTCTTCTAGGTGTCAAGAAATAAGAGGGGTAAAAAATGCTTTGTTCTTTGTCCTTATCACGAAACACTGTCATTTGAAATTATTCTGGAACATCTGGATAAAGGCTGGTCATTTACATAACTTCTGATCCCACTGGTAAAGCAAGTGAATGCAACAAAAGAAATAGATATTTTTGCCCCTGCGTTCTTAGTCATCTACATGCACAGGACCATTTCATATAAAAAAAGAAAAAAAAACCTGTCAGCAATACAGCCTTCCCATCTCAGGTGTAGTAGGAGTTCCGCATGTTTATATACATAATATAAAATTTCATTTATTGTTCTTTCTCACATATTTGATTTGGTTTATAACAGTACACAGGCAAAATATCACAATGAAGACTAGTTGAATTAGAAAGAGGAGGTGTAGAATAGCAACCACTAATTAATAAAACTTTAATTGGATTTACAGGGTATGTAATCTTCATTAACTGTTTGAATAGGTAGGTAACTGCATCAAACTGGTAGGTCAAACATATATGCACGTCCCTGGATTACAGGTTAAAAGCAGTATCAATGTGACATACATATTCGTACTTTTCCCACTATGCTTGCCTAATCTGCAGTTAACAAGGGTAAATTTACCGGACTCATGTTTTTTCACTGTGCCTGGAATCCAGGGACTGTGGGTTCCCCTTTTCTGTCTCTGTACAAGCAGACAAGGAGGCCAGGGACAATGATGAAAAAGCACATGTATGAGCACGCTGGCACTATAATTTGACCTGAATATGATCAGATGATAAAAAGCACATTAACTTCTCTTGCAACAGGACACAAATGCAGTTGTGTTTCAGATGGAGGACAAACATTGATTAAGTTCCATTGCTCTTAAAAGCACAATTATTAATATGTCCATAACTGATCTTATTAAACACTAGTAAAGACCTATTACCAAGAGACGTGTGTTGAAAACCATTACAAAATGATCCGAATTGAATTCTCATGGCTTCACTCCTGTACAAGGAATTTGTGGAGACCCACAGTGCCTGGACTACTGTGCTGATTTTGGGGGACAAAAGTTTTGCTTGGGCTATCTATGCAGTTACATTTTATGAGTAAGAATGCCTGCACTTACAGAAATAGATACAGAAATACTGAATGATATTCTCTATAATGAGACTTGCTCTTACCCAGAAGTGCATGAGCAGATACATGAGCTTACCCAATTGTATAAGCAGAATTTAGGTCAAACTGAAGTCTTGCTATCTGACTACACTTTCTTCTTAATGCTTTTCTCTATGCATGTCATCACCATGGCAGCAATGCATCTTCAAACTGTTGAGGTATTTCTTAGTGGCATGGGTTTCTCTTCACCCTTTTCAATCTTTTCAATCACTGTCAGCAGAGAGAGTTTTGATACATAGTTCAGAATTCCACTGGTTATTGTTAGAACCATCCATTGAGTATTTGACAATTTTTATTGCTACAGAAAGAGTAAATAAATATATATATATACTCAACTATTTGAAAACCCCACTGCAGAAAGTCTATTTTATTGAAATGGTAAGTGAATATATTTAATTGATTTTACTTCTTTTCATGAACCATATTGGTTTTGCTGCCCAAATATTTAGTCCATTTTGTAGAAACTTAAAAAGGAAACTCTAGCGGAATAGTCATTTTCTGTTAGGAAACTTCAAAGGAAAAAATGTGACCTGGAATGTAGCAGTGGAGAGATTTATAAATGAAAGTAGTTGCTCAGTTGCCAGTTGAGTTGAAGATCCAGAAAGACATTTAACAGGCCCATTGGTATAATTCTGATTTCTGTAGGGAGCTAATGCAGAGAGCTGAACAACAGGATAATGATATTTCTGCCAGTTCGTTGTCAGGATTTTATTTTATTCCATGGAGTACTTCGCTTCAGTTTTGTTCAACCTAAACAGATAAGCTTAAGAGATAAGCTCATATTTAAATTACAAGTAGCTGTGAACATGTTTTGTTGCTGTCACTGCGCTCACATATTAGAACTTCACTGCACATGATCTTAGCATTTTTATATCTTATAGGAATGTTCATTTTATCCTTCCAGAAAGATTTTTTTTTTTCTGACTGTACGCTATTGATGAGAGCTACAGTGACTAAAAAACCAACTAGGCATGTGACAGAGCACAGGCCTTTGGTGTAATATTGTAGCCAAAGGGTTTTTTTGGAGTTGGGAGGAGGTTGTTTTGTTTTACCTAGGATATATTTAGACCTTTACCTTGAAAGTGTATACATAGGATCTGATTTGACTTGACTGATACTGTTTCTTCTGACAAGTAATTGGAACTTTCTGTGTGAGAACTAGGTTTTATTGTCACTTACAGTCTGTTCAGGAGCTGCGTTTGTGAAAACAGCAGTCTTTAGCTTTCATATTTGTGCTGAACTAAATTAACTCACATCAGTATTTCACATGATCATATGCTGTACTTTTACTACTCAAGCATATGCCTTGAATAAATTTTAATTTTAATTTCACTTTTCCTATACCGCTGAGATGACTCTATTTCACAGTGTTTTCTTCCACTTTAGGATCTTACTGCTCTCCACCTGCCTTTAAGAGCAGGATAGAATAACAAAGGCACATTGGTCTTCAAATAGCGATGGTGAGTTTTATAATACCCCAAATACAGATATACACTACTGCTCTGCTGGGTTTTAGTTATTTTAGAAGGAAAAAGGTCCAATGCTTTACAAAGGGCTGCCATGTTATTCAAATAGTAGCTCTCCAACTTCTAAGTTGTTACATCACCTTTATTGTCTGTATCATCAAATAATTTCATTACCATTGGTGCAGAAACACCGTGAAAAGCATGGCATAGGGAATGAGACTAATTTCTTTTGGCAGCGATGTGAGGGTGATTTTACCTAAGCTGTAACAACCATAGCGGAACCGGTTGATGGCACCAGCATGTTTGGCCACTACTGCTAATTTAAACTAAAAGACAAAGGGGTTACAGAGCATAATAACATTTTGTGATGCTGTGCATCTGTATATTACACAAAATTTTAAGCACTTAGCAACTTTTTAATGAAGTTATAACTTAATAAAAGAGGGAGCTAATATTGTGCATTCTCAGTGTGGGGAGCTTAGTTAAAAGATTCGTGCAATTTCAAAGGAGGCATCTATTGTTTCTGTCACCAGAAGAGTTAGTCTAAAACCAGAATTTTTTCAAAATTTCAGAGGGTGTCTTGTCCGTAGTGGAGATAAGAAGACAAAATTCTAAGATCCTGGGGAAATAGGAGTAAAAATGCAAACTAAATTATTATTTCTGCCATTTATTACATTTGACTTACTTGGGCTTATCAGTATCATTTCAATGTTCCTGGCATGTGCTTCAGTGTACAAGTTATTAAGAGTCCAGCCTTGGAAAGGCACTTCAGTTATAAAACCTCATACATGTTCAGAATAGGAAAAAAATAGGAATAGAAATAGACCTATTATTCAGTCAGGGGTATTGTAATTTTCTGATCTCTTCTATAATATTTTATTTTGGGCTTTTTAAAATAAATAACAGTGATGATTTCATTTACATACTGTTACTATTCTTTATTGCCTTCATTAATTAAACATAATTCATGGTGACTGTCCTCCTAGCAAGGCCTGAAATTGGGGGAAATATTAGCTGTCAGTAAAAAAGGTAATTCAATGAAGATATAAAGATAAAAAAAGAAATAGAAAAAGAACAAAGAGTGCCCTTTCATGAAGTTTAATACAGTTAAATAGTACAGAAACCTTTGTCAGAAAATTGCATCTCACCAAAAAAAAAAAGAAAAAAAAAAGAAAGAAAGAAAAAATGTTCAATGCTTTATTATACCAAAAAAAAAAAAAAATTACAATATTATTATTACATCATTGCTACTATGCTACTATGGGTTTTTCCTCCATTCCTAGACGTTGGACTTCAAAATCTCTTATTGTGATATAGATTTTGATGTTATGAGTGAAGATGAATGTATTTTTCTTATGACTTATTCCTTCACCTGGAGGAGAAATAGTAGAACATAATATTATCTTCTAGGTATTCTAGATGCTCACTCAACAGTAATAGTTTCCTCTCCTATCACCTTCTGTCTTGCCATTTACTTTAGATGGAGTGGGATCTTATTACTGAAAAAAAGAATATGAGTAAGATAGTTATTCTACTACCTTTATTGTACCGACTGAGATCTCTTGGACTTCTATCAGTTCTTTTGACCTCAATTCTGTCAGTTGGGAACAAGTACCGGGTACTATTCAGTCAAGCTAGTTCATTTTTCTCCTCCCCATATTTCTTTTCCTGTGAGTGATACATGAAATTGTAAGCAGCTGGTACACAAAGTGCTTGTAATATTGCTGCCTGTTAGATTGCTGTATTTTTCTCACTCTTTAGTTTTGCTGTCCATTTTCATCTTTCTTTGTGTGTTGTTTCTTCTCTAGGATCAGCACCATCCTTGCTTTCATACAGCACATGATGCCATGTGGTTCTAATTTTTGAGTCATGCCTGAAGCACTATTATAATATTAATGTAGCTATGTTTAGTTGGAATAAGCATAATTAAGAGCATAAGCATATTAATAAATTATTTTATTATACAATATATAGTATTAATTGTATGAATCAATTGATAATTATATTAAGAATAATTTCACCAAGAAATAGCTGTGTATTTCTATGAATGAATTAATGGAAGATGGTAATGGAAAAACAGTGATAGGAGAAATACCTATGCTGTCCAGGTAACAGCCCACCTCTGAGGATTCTCTATATATCTCAGTTTTTTCCTTCAGTCAGAATGTATTAATGAACTCTCTACTATTATAGGCTTAACTCTGACAACACAAAATCTTTGTGTAATCTTGTCACTTAGCTTGAATCCAATCCTGATTGACTTAATGTTAAGTAGAAAGGTAATCTTACACTGGATTACAAGAATACATACTAACCATTGAACTAGTTCAGTGATATTAGCCTAAATTTGCACTATTATTGCAGCCCTTTGCACCATTATTGTAACCCTTTTTATTAGGCAGGGAATCAAATCTGTTGGATGTATCCTTTGGCCTTGAAAGGACTCAAGGATAGTTTCTAATATTGGATATTAAATCCAGCTAAAACTTTTCAATATAAATACAAAAATCCATTTATTTCACGGAAAGTGTGATACGTTTTGTGGATCATTATGGTACTTTTCTTTACAAAAAGCAAAACCCAAAGTCAATAAAAGTGCCTACTGCAAAATTATATTTTTATACATCTTCTGATTACTGTAGTTTCGTTTTTCTTTAAGAGAAAATTGGTAGCTTGTACAATGAATATTCCCACTTTTGTGCATCTATTTTTGCTTGGAAGTAAATATTCTAGAACTGGCCTGAGTACATTTGGATTTGCTGAAGCTGAGAAATTGTAAAGCACGTAAAAAGGAAGAGTGAAAAATCTCTAAATGCTAATTACTTTCCTGGTAATTACAGTTGTATTTTATTATTTTTAGCCTAATTTATGTTCTCTTAGTCATGGTTTTTAGTCACCCCAACAAGAATGACTAATGCAACTAGAAAATAATAAAGCATCTTCAAAGAGAAGAGAAATGTATTAATCATGAAAAAGACAAAGGGGGTAAATTAAGGTGAATGAGATGTAACTTTAAAATCCCTACAGATGATACAGTGATTCCTGAGAACAGCTTCCCAGGACAACAGAACCAACTAGGCGTGTGACAGACCACAGGCCTTTGGTGTAATATTGTAGCCAAAGGGTTTTTTTGGAGTTGGGAAGAGGTTGTTTTGTTTTACCTAGGATATATTTAGACCTTTACCTTGAAAGTGTATACATGACTTACGGGAGCATCAAATAGAATTTAAGCAGTTCAGTGCTGTGAGGATGTACTCACCTGTATAGCTATTTAAAGGCTTAGGGACAAACATTGTAAGCTCCTCAGTAGAGGTACCAGCTAATCTAAGTTTTTATAACTGCAAGGTAGTTACCTTAACACATTATATAAGCAAGGGATCTGTCTCCACGATTTGTTAGATGATGTTGTAGAAACTGTAGTTCTTATGTTTCAAAATTATTAATGATGATCAAAAAGATTATGTCTTTTTGTTTCATTTCTCAGTTAAGGGAAAAAAAAAAAAAACCCACCCCAAACCAAAACCCACAATGAGTAGGGTTTTAGCAGGATGCTGCTAGCTCTAAGCCAGAAAATACATTGCACTATTTTTTTTTTTTTTAAACAGAAGTACAGGCCTCTGGGATTTATCCACTGGGTTTAGGTGCGTAGGATGTTCTAGAAACTGCGAAGAGAGAGGCAAGAGAATGCTGCCTTCGTAGCTCTATTTGGTGCTAAAGCAAAGAGCATGTAATCTGTCATTGCAAAATGTAGTTTTCCATAATCTTAAAATGGCTAAACAGTCCCAGCTCTCTTAGCCTTTCCTCAGGAGAGAGGGTCCAGTCCCTTAATCATCTTTGTGGCCCTTTGTTTGGCTTTCTGTAGTAGCTCCATATCTCTCTTGTACTGGGGAGCCCAGAACTGGACACAGCAGTCCACTGGCCTCAGCAGTGCTGAGGAGAAGGGAAGGATCCCCTCCTTCCACGTGCTGGCAACAGTCCTCCTAATGCAGCCCAGGATAGCGTTAGCCTGCTTTGCTGCAAGGGCACATTGCTGGCTCATGTTCAACTTGGTGTCCAGCAGGACCCCCAAGTTCTTTTCTGCAAAACTGCTTTCTAGCTGGTCAGCCCCCAGCATGTACTGGTGCCTGGCGTTATTCCTGCCCAGGTGCAGGACTTTGCACTTCTCTTTGTTGACCTGTGTGATGTTCCTGTCAGGCCATTTCTCCAACTTATCGAGGTCCCGCTGGATGGCAGCACGACCTTCTGGCATATCAGCCACCTCTCCCAGTTCTGTGTCCTCAGCAAACTTGCTGAGGGTGCACTCTGCCCCATCATCCAGATCATTAATGAAGATGTTGAACAGCATTGGACCCAGTATTGACCCCTAGGGTACACCGCTGGTTACTGGCCTCCAACCAGACTTTATCCCACTGATCACCACCCTCTGGGCCTGGCTTTTCAGACAGTTTTTAGTCCATCTCACTGCTTATCCAGCATTATGCCTCATTGAAGAGTCTATAGTGAGCACAGCTATCAGCATTGAAAGAATAACTTGTTCCCTTCTAAGGATTACGTACGTATGTACATGGAAACACAACAGAGAATCCCTGTAGCCCACTGTATTTAGCTTATTATACTACAGCTGATTCAGTTTAAAAACTTTAAAACTTCAGGTGAAAAATTCTACATTCCCTCCATCTTTTACATACTGATATTTTACATTTTCAGTCCTCCTGAAAAGTGGAGATGTGTCACCTGGAGTGGTAAAGAATGCTATTTAAAGGTGGTTTGTGGAGTGGATAGTGTGGAGTGAGGAAGAGGGTACTTTTTCTATAACAGCTACAAGTAGCTGGGCAAGGTAAGGTTTGAAAGCTGTCACCCAAAGGCATTGATGAAACACAGATTGAAAGCAACGCTGTCGATACTTCCTTTTCTCTTACCTGCTTCAAATTTCTGATCAGGAATACTTTCTGAAATGGCACCTAACAGTTTGCTTCTCTAACAGCTCCCTGTACCTTCCTGCAAGCAGGACTAACACAGAGAGAAGAGTGTTCTCTACTGAATGTCAAGTACTATCTGAAATAGGTAATTCCTTTGAGATCATCCATGTTAATATGACTCAGTGCAACCCCACTTAACCATCCTGTGATAAATGCATGCAGAAATCAAGCGTGGGAATTTTAACGTCCTTTTAAAAACTAGTTTAAAAATTAGTTTTTAAGGTTGGGTTGGTTTTTTTTCCTTCTCTTTTTTGCAATAAAGATCTCAGCTGTGTTCTTTGATCGTACTATTATAGCAACAGGTTCCTAAATACTTTTGTAAAATTATGAACTCTATAAACTCACTATAAACTCTTCACAGAGAGATAAAGTAACTTGCCATAGAAATTCTGTATCAGAAGTAGAAACTGAAGTCAATTCCATAATTGCAAAAGCATTTTTACCTCTCATGTCCAGTCAATAATACAAAATTAAAATAAATACAGGGACCAGAGTGTTGCCCCACAAGTTTTTCCCCGTAATAAGGCCTCAACACCTGCAATATCCTGTCATTTGTAAGCTGATATACCATTGTACATAAGCCAAAGAAATGGCTTCTCTGTGCAGATGCATGCCCTGAAGTTTGAGAGGCATTACATTGGCAAGGTGCTTTTGTGTTTTCCTATTGTGATTTTTTCTTCTTTTCTTAGTCTTGATCATTTTGCAGCATTTGCTTCTTTTGTAATTTAAATATAGTTCTTAGTGTTAAGAAAGCTTCGTACAATCTGTAGATTATTCACAGCTTGTTTGTGAAGTAGTCGTGTATGCTTTTACTACAATTTGGTATGGAAGATATGTTCAACTTCTGCCTTCCTCTGGCACTATTAGGCATAGCAGTGAAAAAAGAGCTTGAACTCAAACTGCAGTATAATGGTAACGTATCACCCTGCATTTTTGTAAGTTAGCAACTGCTTATTGGCATAACTTAAGTAACTGTGTTTAGGAAAACGCAGCATAAGCATATCTTTTCAGCCTGAAAGGTGGCCCTTCTAGGCAATTGGTACATAGTTTTGGAAACACAGTCGGTTTGATCTGACAGCTCTTTGTCATTAGAAGACTCCACTGTGATTTACTAGACTATATACAAAAGATATGCAATGTGAGACCTTAGAATTGTTAATCTTTCTATTCTGGCATTTAATTTTCACTCTCATTTTTCATTTTCCAAACAAGATTTTAGCTATTTTCTCATCTCAATGTACAGGTATATTATAGTAGTGAGTTTCAGCCTTCGCTTTCGAAGGGAAACGTGGCAAATTATCACTTACATACTTTTTGACAACTTGATTGTTGATTACTGAGAGCCCCTAACCTACAGTTCACACTGTCTGTGTTCTGGGGAAGGCTCCCAATAGCCAAAATTATAGCATTTCTATATTTAGACAAAAATAATGTGGTCCTAATTTCATTTTTAAATATAATTCTTAATTAATGTTTACCTACATTTTTTTTCCTCATTTACATTTTGTGTGGTATACACATATGAAATAAAAGCAAAAAGGAGAAAAGACTGGACAGATGACTCAAATAAAAGGAAGAATTACAAACATGATAAGTAACTTTTGTGCCATAAGTTAAATAGCAACTTGATGACCCTGGAAAAATCCTCTATGCTATATTTGTGCCTCCTTCATTCCTCTCCTCCAACAACCTATTCTTCTCAAAAATATAAAATTGCGTGATAGAACATGTGAATAAGGAGGAATTTTCGTGATTTCCTGAAAGATTGGGCTGTGGTTTTGGATATCTAGTATACAGTGTTCAGTGGACTATTGCTCTACCCTAGTGTGACATGTGCCTTCTTTCTTTGTGCAAGTAGTGAATATACTTACATGGCATGTTAAGCTGGGAAGCAAGCGGGGTTCAAACTCTTAACTGTTTTCAGTTTGTACTGTTTGAAAGACAGGTATTTGAAGAATGGCCTCAGAGACCTTAATCGCAATTTTGCCATTGGCACACTTGCTAAGACCAAAGAGGATAGCCACTGCCTAGTAGGAGTTGCGAGACATGAGACACTATGAAGTAATAGTCACTCTCTTGGACCCAAGTACAGGCTCCAAAATGTCATATGAGGGTATCAGAGTCGTGGCTGCAGTTCAGCTTCAGCTCAGCTTCAGCTCATGAACTCAACAGTATCTTCATCTGAAAGTTGGTCCTGCATCTGAAAGGAGATCCAGGAGACTGAATGGCAGTTTGATGCCACTGCCAGGAAGAAGTTTATATTCCCATCCCACTTTACTGCAACCATAAGCTGGTATTGAACATTGTGCAAAACCCAGAGTAGGGAGATGAGTTAGGAAGCAGGCCAAATGGTTGCATGAAACAGGAACAAAAATAAGGTTTCCACGTATTTCTGCTGTGGTGCCAAGATTGCTGATGTTCTACTGTCATCTGTGAGAGACAGATGAAGGGACAGCATCATGCTTCCTGGAGGGGCCTGCAGCCTTGAAAGCAAAGGTTTGCAGACTAGTTTTCCTTCGGAAAACTTTGAACCATATGTGTACCAAGAGATTCAGGGTACCTGAATAAGTCTGATCAGAAATAACTCCCCTCTCCCTCCAATCTGCATATAATGGAGATGTTAAGGAGGCTCCTCAACACTGCTCCATTATTTCTGTCCACTTTTATTGACCCGCACTATTTTACAAATGTAGTCAGAATTGAACAATCCCAGCTCCGTTCTGATCCACAGACAGTGTATCTCTGACAGTTTATCACATTGCCTTTGTATGCTTTGTTTCTCTGCAACTACTAAACAAATGCTAGTGTCCTAATAATTCTGGCTTTCACAGAATATAAGCAGCTTTGTTCTTTTTACCATGCTTTCCAGCTACAGTCAGAAACACAAAAAGTGAATCTGTGGTTACTATTGAGTCAATGCCTACGTGCTTTGTGTGACTTAAAAGTGAAAAGGATTTTGCTCCTTTTACCTCATTTGTTACCAGCCTGATTTAAATGATGTCATCTCCATAAAAATACAAGAGAAATTAAATCAGCTGGAGCTTGTGGTCTCAAGTGCCCGAGATAAGCCAGTAGCCTAGCCAGGAGAGAATTTCAAAACATTTTTCACCCCCTCACTCTTGTAGTAGCTGTTAAAAGTGCATGACTTTGTGGAATGTCAGTATGAAATGGTAAGCAATGAGAAAAACGAAGCATTTTTATTCACTCATTCACACAATATTTTTACTCACTTACTCATATAAAGAGCAAACAATATTGGGAAATAACTTGCACTATTTACTCTAATGCATGGCAAGATCAGGAAAGGCGAACCAAGGTCAGTATATCCAGGCAAACAAAACTAAATCCACCATTTTTAATGGTTTCTCATGTGTTTTCATCTTCTCTTCCCATGAGGCAGTGAGTGACCTCACTTAAAGCTTAGTCTTTTTATTAGAGACAGTAATACTCTTCCAGTGCCTCCCTTAGCCAGAACATTTCTTTCAAACAGATGATGGCTGTTCTTCCAGAACTGCTATTTTCTGCTCTGTACAACTTTCTGGAGATTTGAGGTTCTGTCCTTCCTCAGATACTGTTTCCATTGATTTCAACTCAGAAAATATTCAAGTTAGAAGTGGACGTTTAACATATTTAAGGTATTCACTGGACACAGCCTTTTTATAATCTGGTTGAAGAAAGGGCGAAAAAATTGAACATGGTGGCATTATTTTTTTCCAGAATTCATAATAGCATTTCTAACCTCAAAATTGTGTTGACATGAGTGAGCTCAAGATTTGCAGTGCTCAGTTCAGATGAAAATATGATAGCCAGAATCCAGAAGGCTAAGCTCAGATTTAAAGACAATAGAGTGAGACCTAAAATCTTTTCTTCCAAATAGTTTGTTTATTTAGTGCTGTGTATTAATCAATACATAGCCATCAGTAAATGAAATCTGGTCCAATACATTTATCTTCTACTTAGACCTGCCTTTGGTGTCACCATGAAATTCACTAACCAGCACAGAACCCCTCTCCTTTTCTCTGCCTTCTCTGATCCATACAGACTGTACTTGGATCTAGCCCTGAATTCACCCAACTTTACAGTTCAGCTTTTAGCCCAAAGGCATAACTAAGAAGACAGACATGAATTCTACAACCTATTTATGGAATTTACTAATGATTGAAAAATGACTTAAGATTGCTTATTCACATTTTAACCTTCCAGTTGGAAACTTCTTGATACAATTTATCAATATTCTTGGGGAAATAAATTAAATAAAGGCTAAAATTATTCTGATTCTTTACAAGAATTATAAGGGATGGCAAACTGTGTATGAGAAATGTATGCTTTTGATACTCACATTAGAGTACAAATATATTTGCTATTATCCTGCCTAGTCTTCCAGCTCTCAGTTTGTTCCATGGAATAGATTTCAGAGTATCTTTCTCCTTTCATTTTCACTGAACTGACTACTTCTCTGTTCTGTTCTCTGTAGGTTCATATTTTTTCCCCCAATGTTTTTCACTGAAGTAATTAGTAACTACATTAAATATCATGTGCGGTATAGTTCCTTTTTCCCATGAAAGGAAGAAATTGCACATTTTCAATTGTGTCTTTTTTCTGTTTTAAGTTACTTTTTAAGTGCAGGGTGTTTTTTAAAGTATAACTTACATTTGGGATAGAAGTTCTGGAGTTTATTATGACCTGAGACACAGTTCAGAACTAACCTTCAAAACCAGCCCAGTATCCAGCTGAAGAAGCTATAACTCCATGGTACAGTTTGGTGCTGCCAGCTGGTACCCAGCATTTTGACTGGTCAGAGTAAATTCTTAATTTCACATTGTAAAACTCTTTCAGTATCTGTTGAAAGTTATTCCAACATAGCACAAAGCTGTTAAAAGCAGCTGGTTTTTTTAGCGAATGGAGAGCTTGTGTCATTTGCCTTTCCAGTGTTAACCTTTTTAAACACTGACAGGAGACGTTCAGACGAGAACAATCAAGAATTGTCCAGATAGGATAGTTTGTTTCTCTGTGAGTCTTCGTGCATTACATATCCTACAGTAATAATTTCTGTGCAGCCAAGTCTTTCTTACTTCCATCTGAACAACTGCACATTATTGGTAGGAATATATTTGTGGAATAATTATTTAGAATCAACTTCACTCCGGGGTACTTTAAAAAATGGCTGCTGAAATCCCAGGAGCATTAGTAATTTTCATTAAGAACTTACTGAAATTCATGAGGGTCTAGTAGGCTGGAGAAGAGCAACACAGGTAGGTTTTGTTTTGTTGTTTTTTTGGGGGGGAGGGGACATAGCCAGGAAAACCAACCCAAATTGGCCAAAGGGACATTCCAGGCCATATGCCATTGTGCTCAGCAATGAAAGTTCAGGGAAAGGAGGATGAAGTGGGGACATTCATGGTTATGGCGTTTGTCTTCCCAAGTGAGTGTTAGGTGTGTGCTGAGTCCTTGCTTTCAGCAGGTGGTTAAACATCTGCCTGCCAATGGGAAGTAGGGAATAAATTTCTTTTTTAAGCTTTGCTTGAGCACACAGCTTGTGTTTCACCTATTAAACTGTCATTATCTCTATCCAACAGTCTTCTCACTTTCCTTCTATTTTCTCCCCATCCCACAGGAGAGGGGAATGAGCAAGCAGCTGTGTGGGCACTTGGCTGTTGGCCAGGGTCAACCCACCATAACTGTATAAAGATTCCACATCTTATATACTAAATTCTGATGCTAAAGAGATCAGTATATATAATAATATAAAAATCACATTATATATACAAAAATATTTGTATATCTTGCTCTCAAGCTGTGCTGTTTCTTAGATACTACTGATCTTTGCAAATAAGAATTAAAAATAAAAGAATGCAAACATAGTATTATTACACTTTCAAATCTTTGCTTGAATTCCAAGGCTCTGGAATTGTCCGATGTAGCGTTCCATAATGATATTCACGATCATAGTTTAGATAGTCACTAAATCAAAAGTCCAGAGTCTTGTCTTTTTTTGTTTTAAGAAGGGAAAAAAAAAAAAAGAATTACATAGTTTCTGCAAACTGGTAAAAAAGTTATTGTTATCTTTTTTACTGTGAAGAAGTTGAAATGTCTAGTGATTAATGCCAAAATTCCCTAGGGTATCAAGTAGTTTTAGGACAAAAATTTCACTAGTCTCAAGGTTGCAGTTTTCAAAATAATTTTTAAGTGCTGTAATATGCTACATTTAAAGCACATTCGAATTGAAAAATGATAAACATGCAATCAGTAATCAGAATCTCTTGCAGATTCTGGGACAAAGGAGAAGCACTGGGTTGTTTTTTTTCCAATTTTTTAGTACCTGTGTTACAGCATCGTTCAAATATAGGTAAAGGCATCCCAAGATCATGCTCCTCACAGTGGTTAATTAATGTGTCTGATGTCAGTAAGGAGCCAGATGTGAGCATTAGCCCCAGCTGTATTTATTAGGTACACTAACTATTTGTGGTTAGTGTAAGGGTCAAGATAAAATAAGAAGCTCAGTGAGTAAAGACTGTTGAAAGTGACCTTTAAGCACTGCTACCAGGTGGAAAAAAAACAGTAAGAATATGAACAGTTAGTAGGCCAAATTGAGATCATGGCATCAGACCTTCCAAAGCTACATTAATATTACCAAATGTACCAAAACTGGAGTTTTTCTAGAAAAAGTCAATATAGATTTTGAAGAAAAAAGGTCTCAACATGTTTCTACTTGGGTGAATAAAACTAAATGACTGTGATCTGGAAAATACTTAATTCTAAGTAGAAGCTTTAGAGGATCCCAGCAAAGAAGTGAGATATGAAATCTAGAGTGTTTTACCAGTGAAAGGCTCTCTCCAATGAATGCGGCCTAGGATACAAGGTATTCAGGAAGAAAAAGTCCCTAACATATGGTTGGGGGAAGCATGATTAATATAAGGGGCAGGAACTTGTAGGTTTGATTTTACTTTAAGTAGATGAATAATACGGTTTTCTTCGTCTGTGTTCTTTATATATAATTGCAAAACTATTTGGAAAATAAAAGGACTTCAGTATTTCTGTTCTGAAGCACTGAACAATCTGCAATGTGTCTTCATAATTTTCAGCATATCTATCTCCATTCTAGGAGTAAAGAAATAGGTTTGTTTACAAATGCTAACAGTTCGACTTCGTTTCGTCAGCAAGAAAAGAAGTTTTTCTGTGAGGTACTGTCCACTGGTAATTTTATGATAATTAATCACATCCAGCACATTTCTTCTTCCATGTTACTTTATTGTCAGAAAATGTTGATATTCATATCTGAAAGAAGCATCAAAAAATGCCTGTCCTTTCGTTTTGAAAGTAGTAATTTAAATTTGTGTAATTTGTTACTTCTGTGACAACTTGAATAGCACTGCAATTAACTGTCTATAATACTTTCCATGATAAATCTGTTTTTCAGAGATTCATCATTCAGATATAAATATTTACTCCACATTCAAATGAGTCTCATTGACTGGGAGCAACTATTTATCATTCACTAGTCTAGAGGCAACTAGACTAACTGTCATGCTTCAGTTACTCCAAAATAGCAAATTTTGAAATGTTGTTCACTGCTGACTTGTTAATGTGGATTTAATTAATTATACAAGTGATAGCGAAGAGCGGCTTGAAATCTGATTTCACTCATGAACTCTAATTTAAAAATAAACTAAGTTTAAAAGTAATTTTGACCTGTATGTGGCAAAGTCAAATTAAGATCACAGAAGAAAGTTTACACCTGACATTTCCTTACTTTTACTTGATTTTGTAAAGTGCATGTTCTTTTGAACTAGGTTTATTCCTTTTTTTTCTTCGCTTTTCACATATTTTCTTCTCTATATCAACCATACTTGACCTTTCTCCACCAGTTTCTGCTTTTCCAGAGAGTTGACTTGTCCCTTTCAATCCAGGTGCAGATACTGCCATATTCCTTTTCCTGGATGAGGTATTTCAGTGAATGAGGAGTGACAGGCAAGGGCAGATAAATGTTTTTTCTTCCTCATTGGGCTGACCATACTTCTTGGCCTTTTTTTTTGTTGTTGTTGTCTCTTACCAAAGCAGCATCAAGTTTCTGAAGGTTGTGTTTTCTTGTACAGCAGGTCATTCGAAGGAGACAGGCAGGGAGAAAGCCTCTTGTCATCATAAAGTTGGCTGTACCACAGTCCATGTTTCACCTTTTACTCTGAACTAACAGCATGTGGAAGTAAGGAAAAGGTTATACACCCTTCCTTCCCTTCTTTCCTCTCACCTCCAGCTTCCCTTATTTTTCAGCCCTGTTTCATGCCTGCTTTGTTTCTGCCAGATGTATCCTCCAAGTTCATGCATGTCTTATGGTGCTCAGATGTTTTTCTCTTGCTCCTAACTCTCTTGCAATTGTTCTCTCCCATCAGCCACTCTTCTACTCGCCTTCACTTCTCCCTGTCTTCCTTATTTACCTCAACATCTCCTGAAGCTCTTTTTCCCTGCATCTCAGCTTTTCCTCTGCTGATGCTTTTTTCTCATTGCTAGTGCCCACAAAGCAGTGGAAGATACAAACAAGTCTCCTACATTCTGGAGGCTACAGTCATAGTTCAGATAATGTCAGACAAAGTGTAAGTCATTAAAAATAAGTTCTTATAATAGACAGTTTAGAAAACTTAGCTATGCATGAGACTTTTTGTGCTTCCAATAGACGTACACACATGCTGAGAAATAGAGGAAAGAAAACTTTTTATTTTCTCATTGAAATAAAGCTACTAAATTCAATAAAACCCATAAAATTCTGATTTAGATCGAATAAATAACATAGGCTTTTTTAAAAAAAAAAAAGTTGTGTTACATAAAACATTTATTTAGGGGAAATAAACCCCCCTACTACTCAACAAGGTGAATTTGCTCAACAGTTTCAAAACTTCTTTCTACTTTTTTCTACTTTTTTTGTCAAAGCTTGACCAAAAACTTCAATTTCCCTCAAAAATTTATTTTGGTGAATTTACTCTCTGGCCAGTTCCATGGCGAAGGTCACAGATATAAAAAATGCAATGAATTATATCTGAAAATATTTTATTTAGACTGCAGGGCTGAGAATATTTTATTGGGATTGTGTGAGGGGAAAGTATCATGATGTTAAACCAAGTTTTGAAGTGTTTCTATTCTTAACTAAACTGTAGCCTGCCTCCTGTTCTTTTATATGATTTTGAATAGAGACGTAGTTTTTAAACAAGTATTTTCTTTCATGTCGAGTTAAAGTGATGCATCACAAAATTCACGTTTTTTCCCTGAAGAAACATTACAGTACAAGCTGTATATCAGCTCAGTTAAGCACATACAGCTTTGAAGCTCTTATCTTAATCCCTGTGGTGATAAAACAGTAATTGTTCTGTGAGACTACAAGGGAAACGGTGACTCAAGCAAGGACATGGTGTTCCAATTGATCTCAGTTACTGTCATGTAACTAATTCTTTTGTCCACCATCTAAATTTAATGCTTCTGTCTCCCTGAGGGTTTGTCACAAGATCTCTTACATTATTGTTTTTGTGTTGACCTGTCACTATCTCAACCAAACTGAAATAATTGCCTTAATTTACCTGACAATTCTTTGAGATCTCCATTCATCACAGTATTTTAAATGTTTGAATTAGTTCAATGTGAATTATTAGTTCAGTGTATCTTCAAAAGATCAGATTTTACCTTGTACCTGTTTTTTCTAAATAGAGACACGAAGGGCCAAACTTCTGCTCTAAGTAGGTATAATTGACTCATACTTCATGAAGCCTTCATTTTGGCATGGGATGGGATTACAGCCTTCAGTAAAGTTACTCCAGACGTATATCATGAAGAAAATAAAAATTGTCTTTAGTTTAAATAGTCCTAGTAGAATGAAAATATAATTAATGGCAACCAGTTTGTTCTCTTCTATATGCAATATATTAGATAATGTCCTTCAACATGCATAAAATGTTATATTCTCATTTCTCTGGAAACAGCATTTAGGCATGTGTATGCCTTTCTGGAGCTCATTGTGCCATCCTGTCATGTTAAGTACTTATCTCTTTCTCTCTGCCTAAGGGATAACTGTATCCAGTATTAAGAGCAGGAATTAGGATAGGAAAAGTTCCTTTTTAAAACCTGAAAGTATAGTATGTTTTACTTTGGGAACCTCATGTTTCATCAGTTGATGTGTACTTATTGCTTTGCCTCTCATCCTTCTCAGGCTGTACAGTAAGAGTGGTAATTATAACCCAAATCACATCTCAGTCACTTAAAAGGATGGGTGCATTTCTCCCAATTTTTATTGCAAGAGAAATCTCAAAAGGCAGACTGATGAAAACATTTCCTTTACATCAGGCACACTATCTCAATAAATGATTGCCAAAAAAGTAGACAAATTAAGAATTGTTGACAATAAGTTGAGATGCTATTTCCAAATGAATTTGCAAGCAGTATGGAACGAAAAGATCACAGAAGTGCCCAAATGGAAGTCCCCTAAGCATCTAGACTGCCATCAGTAGTTATTTGTATGTTCTGTGATCATAACTGATAGCAACAATTACTTAGTTTCTAGAGATAACAACAGCTGGGATGTCATCAGATACTGATTTAAGTATTTGGAAGAGTTCCAAGTGATTCTTGGTCCAGAAAAAGAAAAGAAAAAGCTGAGATGGAAAACAAATTTGTATTCTGAGAAGTAAGACATAACTATTCATTATTATCTTCTCATAAATAATGACATCATGAGAAATCCAGTACCTCTTGAACCTGGGATCTCCCATATCTGTAGGCAGACTTTTGCTCAGTGGTTCTGGTGCTATCATGGAGGGAATTGAAACCAAATGAGGATCTTACAAGAACTTATGACTGCTAGCGGGCCAAATTTTCATATAATCCCAAAGGGTTTTTGTGCAAGAGGTAGTGCTGATTCCTCTTGGAGCACTGTAGCTCTAAAATAGCAAAGATAAGAGCTTTCCTGTGATGATGTGCTCTAAAAATATAGTAAAGACAGGTTGTGGTGGAGGATATAAATCCTATGCAATAATAACTTCAAAGAAGTTAGTTAATAAACTGTTCCTAAGAAACTGAGTGCTAAAAAGGCCAAGCAGTGTCTTGAGCACTGTGGGGGGAGACTGTGTGCCTGTTTGGGTCTACACCTAAGAGATTTGAGGAGAGGTGAAGTAGACTGACTGGAAAACAGGTAAGGGATATACCTTACCAATGTGGTAAGGAGGGAAGCCTGTGTTGCCAGGCTGTAAGGGAGTTAAACAGTAACTAACAATGGCAGGAAGCTTAAGCAACTGTGATTTTAAGTGTCTAATAAAGACCTTGTTCCTCTTTTTAGTGTTTATGTCATATAATGATGCCCAGCAAAACAAAGGAGTTGCAGTGAGAGTAGTGTTTTACTGTACAAACAATAAATACATGTTATAACTGAGCAGAGCTCTACTTACAGCTGGATCAAAGCATGAGTGTGATTAGAGAAATTAATTGCCCAGGAGATGCATCTATTTAAAAAAGAAAAAAAACCTGAAGGACCTGATAGTTGACTTAAAAGTGTCTGTAACAGGCTGCAAAAGAAAAGGTTAGAACATCTGCTCTTGTCGTAAACTGTTCTTTCCCGCAGGAATAAAAAATAGGGTGGTGATAGTAGGGTTATGCAATAAGTCAGCCAGCCAGGAAAAAAGAACAATCTTCATGATTTTTGGATGGTTGTGATCCTTAACTGCATGAAAAACCTTCACATTGTAGATTTGATTGCAGAAGGTCATTGAACACAGTCTTAAATCTGCTTTTGTCTGAATCTGTGAGCACAAATCCATTGCATTTAGTGAGGATAAATTGCTTTATTCTGAAGGAAGTGCAAAGGGAGGACTCAAAGCAGATTACTGTGTTGGAAAAATTAATGTGGCTTTTCTGCATAACTTCACAGCTGTAAGCAATTAGAAATATAAGGATATTCTCCTTTTTATAATCATCCTTTACAAGCATGGGTCTTGAAGAATCAGTTGGCGATGTCCTAGGACAAATTGATAAAATGACCAGTAGCAAATTGGTAGGACCAATGATGTACACCCAAGACTTCCAAGGCAATCAAATATGAAATTGCTGCCTCCATTTGTGTGGTCACTTCTCTCTGAGGCTGCTTAAAGTGTAGGTATTACCATATTAGTAAAGTGATTATGATAACTTTTAACAAGGATTTGAAGAACAAGAGGAAGACAGTGGGTCTAAGGAACTACAGATCTGTACAGTGTGAAAAGATAGGAAACCATAATAAAATTGAATTAATTAGTAGATACCTAGATAACAGTGATGTAAGGAAAAACAAAACACATCTGCTGCAGAGGGAAATCTTACCTTCAAAATCTATTAGAATTCTTCGAAGAAATCAGTGACCGTGGGAATATGGATAGTTAACAGTATCTTTCGATACCTCATGGATGTTTGATAAAGTTCCTAACCAAAGAAAAGAGATCATCTCTTGCTGTAGAGTGAAAAACTTTAAGCTTAAACAACAGCATATGAAGCATAGTAATAAATAGTTTTCCCCTTGGAGAATGTTGAACAAAAATGCCTGTTACTCATAAATAAACTATAAAAACAGATGAATAGTAAGATGAGAGAGTTCTGGTGATACAAACCTTAACAAAGTCTTGGGCTCTCTTTTACCATAGGAAGAAAGTGTTAAAGTGATTCTCATAGTTCTCAAGAATCATAAGCTCAATACTTGGTGGTAATCAAAATATATAAAAGGCTAGGAATTTTAGGAAAGGAATTGTGAAAAGTGGAAAACATTACTATGCTACTTTATAAAGTCCTGAGTGTGGTCACTAATAACTCCCACACTCCTAGTGAAGTAAAAATAACAGAGAAAGACAATAAAGATAGCCTTGGAAAGGGTTCTTAAAGAAGAGGCTAAACAAAATCTTTTCTTAAAAAAAGAACAATAGATAGGGAAGTAGGCAGGCCTGAAGTATTAAGGATGAGAAAGGGACGAAAGAGGTCTCTTTCAAAGGACTACTAAATGCAGTAGCTCATATGAAATCTTCATTTGCGAATTCCCTTAACAACAATTTGCCCTTCCATCTTGTGGAACAGTAAGGACAGGTTTATTTTATTCTGCATCTTCCCTGTTCTTTTGTCTGTCCTAAGAAAACACTGTTGACTGTTGTCAGACAATTTAATGGCCTTTAAGTCTTAGGTTGTCCTGTTTTGTAAATGCAATTAATAATTGAATAAAATAGCAAATAAAAACTCTTATTTGTCCGTATATGATCTGCTATTTTCTGTTTCATCTGCCCTGGTGTGCCTTTTCGTATGGTAATCTACAAAAGAAGAATGTAACATCCTCCAAAGCCTAACCCAGTTTGGCTGCTAATGCTGTCTCCGTCATGTATTCCAGTCTCATGTTCTCTGTAGGATCTATGGTAGCCTGGTGCCCCTAACCTTGTCTAGCCTTAGGTCTGATCCCAAGCCAGCAACATGTAGTTCTCAGGCCAAAACATGATCTAGACACCCTTAGTTCTGATGCTTTTTTAAGTTCCAGTGTTTTGTGACACCACCTGTCTAGCAGGGGGACTGAATATCTTGGCTAGGCTAGGGCAGAAGAGTAGAAAGGACTTTTCCAGTCATGAAATATAATCATAGAGCCACAGTTTTATCCCCTTACTTTCACTGGGTAGAGTCTTGTTTATTCATAACCTGTGCAAGAAAGCAGGATAAACCCAGCAGTGCGTAATGCAATTCAAAGCAGGGAAAGGACAGGAAGGGAAGCCCCATGTCAAATGTTTTCAGGCGACTGGAGTTTCCTCACCCTCTCTTGCTATGATCTCTGTATTCCATTCCAGTCACACTAGAAATAATAATGCAGAAACCCTTTTCCTACCCATAGAATCATAAAGCCTTCCATTGGGCTAAAGTCTGCAAAGCCTAGAAGCACGGGCCACAGGGAGAAGCTTGTGGACTGATTCAGCTTGCATTTTTGTCCCAGGGGCATCAAGCGAGTGAGCAAATGAATCCTGACTTGTTTTTGAAAGACAAGCTATTTGCAGTAATTTGCTTGTGGCTGTGTTGTTTCCTCCAAAGGGGCTAAGTCTTCAACGGGGTCAGAGCAGAACTTAAGAGTTTTTACTTCAGATTAAAAAGTTTTGCTAAGGATGACTTCTTCACTGGATGTGGAGAAACGGTGTAAAAGCCAAAACTTCCACAAAATAGTGGCCACAACCAAAACTTATCTCATAGTACATTGGAGGATCTGGATATTCAGATCAGAAAGCCAAATTTGACTTTGTGCCTGATTCTGAACTAGCACTGTCCTTACTCATGTGAACAATGTAATTCCTCTGGAGTCCAAGCTCACAGCCTTTAAAACTTGAGTAACGGTGCTTACAAGTCTACTTGGAGGCTTGTGAGAGTAAGTATTTGTATATCAAGACAGAGTGTGGTTACAATGGAGTAGCCTTGTGCACCCTCTAGTGGTATGCTACAGAATTTAAGGTTTTGTTCAGATCTCTGGCTTTTAAATAGCCTTTCTATGGATTAGTGTGTATATTCTGTGTATTCAAGCGTAGACAATAGATTGTGGCTCGTGTTTTGTTAACTCTCCTTAGATCTTGACCTCCAGGAGATTAATAGCAAGATAAATAATAACAACTAAACTACAAATTTTCAAAAGTTAATTATTGGCTACAATTGGGTAAATATGATTTAAATAAAGAAGACCTAGTATGGCATGTTCTCTTAGAAATAACTTTGTCCTCCAGGTAGGAATTTCAGAAACCTTGGAAAAAATGTTTTCTTCATCAGTCTTTTCAGTTTAACCTCGTGTATACAACTCAATATAGTTCTTAATTGTTTATAACATAAGCACTTGTGATTCTCTTCCATCACCCCAGGAAACAGATTAATTAGTTGGACCCAAGATATTTGGGATTGAGAGGGAGTTAAGTACAGGATTCAGGAGAAAGCAAGAGTAGAGAATGGACTTGTATTTTTATTAACAGCCATATTTTCTGTACCTTTGCAACTTTTCGTGTATTTGCAAGAACCATCTGCCCCAGGATTTGTTTGTCTAACTAAGGTTTCAGAGGATTAGTTTTACTGTAGAAAGTTTCAGACCTGGATATAGCTCCCGATCCTTGAAACATCCCTGAAATGTACGGTAAGACAGCGGTGTCTAGCTCTGTGCTTTTTGAACAGTTAGCTTGTTGAATCTACCTGTCTTTATCATAATGCTAATCCCAGTCTGAGTTTGGCAAACTTTTCTTATCTCAGCTTTTGGTCTAAGTTCTACCCCGCAGGGTTCTACCTCGCCCTATATACAGCAACATAAATGACTTGAGTGGGAGCAACACACATTGCCTGGAGCTCTCAGTTTTGTGTAAGTGGTCAGCTGGCAGGCAGCCAAACTCTGTGGGTCAGAGTTAAGGTATGTAAAGACTATAAAATATTAACTCTTTGCTTTCCAGTAACTGTGGAGAAATAAGGGATTCAGCTGTAGGCCACAGAGCAGGTGCAGCCACAGACCAATGTGAACAGCCCCTGTGGCTGGTGCTTCAGCTCAAATGTTGTTGTAGTTCCCAGAGCTGCAATGAATCCTCTTGGATTTGTTGAGTTTTTGCCTGCTTTTAAGCCAGCTCTCATCATTAACTGGAACTGGCCAGACAGCCCCAAGAATGTGGATGAGGGAAAGGCTGTGGATGGGGTCTACCTGGACTTTAGTGAAGCCTTTAACACTGTCTCCCACAGCATTCTGCTAGAGAAGCTGGCGGCTCACGGCTTAGACAGGTACACTCTTTGCTGGGTAAAAAACTGGCTGGACGGCCGAGCCCAGAGAGTTGTGGTGAACGGAGTTAAATCCAGTTGGCAGCCGGTCACGAGCGGTGTTCCCCATGGCTCAGTTTTGGGGCCAGTTCTGTTCAGATTCTTTATCAATGATCTGGATGAGGGGAT
>NW_009197022.1:0-40457 GCF_000690835.1 Fulmarus glacialis
AGTGAGACTCTAAAGTAAAGAAAAATAAAATGTATTTCTGTTCCTTGCCTTGTTCTGGGGAGTTTGGGTCATTTAATACTCCAGAATTGCTGCGTCCCTTAAGGTACTTGTAAACATTAAAGTTGGCTTGTAAAAGGCATTACTACTTAGTTCCACAAATATTTAATTATGTGTATTGTGGATTGCATAAATAAAGCAGGAAATATAAGGGGGAAAAATCTGTGGTGTTCAGTCATTGTTTTACTAGACTTCAAATTTTTTCTCATTACTTCATGAAATTCTTCTCTAATTCAATCTTTGTCTTTTGTCTTTGCTGCCTTGCAGGGTTGGTACAGTAGGCCTCACTAAACTTAGCTGCAACTAAGAATTTCTCCTACATCAACTGAGTTAAGGCTGATGCTCTTGTGGAATGTGGATTAAAAGTGCGTGCTAAGTTCCAAATTTCCATTTGAGAAGCGGAGAAAGTAAATGTACCACAACCACCAGCATCAGGACAGCAAACCAAGGGACAAAGAATTTGATCCACAGTGTTGATATATGTTAACTGGTTCACGTGTTGCTTAAAAGACGTTTGCTGGGGGGCGAGAAGTGGACGTCAGCTGTGCGAAGTCATTTTGTTTACAAAAATGAGGGCTTCTTTGGAAACAGCAGACATTGCCATTGTGGCACTGTACTTCGTGCTTGTAATGTGCATAGGTTTTTTTGCCATGTGGAAATACAATCGGAGCACCGTAAGTGGCTACTTTTTGGCAGGGCGTTCTATGACCTGGGTAGCTATTGGTGCATCTTTATTTGTGAGCAATATTGGAAGTGAACATTTCATTGGGCTCGCAGGATCTGGAGCGGCAAGTGGATTTGCAGTAGGTGCATGGGAATTCAACGCCTTAATGCTTTTGCAGCTTTTAGGATGGGTCTTCGTCCCAGTCTACATCCGGTCGGGAGTATACACCATGCCTGAATACTTGTCCAAGCGTTTTGGAGGGCATAGAATTCAAATATATTTTGCAGCATTGTCTCTAATTCTTTATATCTTCACCAAACTCTCAGTTGACTTGTATTCAGGGGCACTTTTTATTCAAGAATCGCTAGGTTGGAACCTCTATTTGTCAGTTATCCTCCTTATTGGAATGACTGCACTGTTGACTGTGACTGGAGGTCTTGTGGCTGTCATCTACACAGACACCCTTCAAGCTCTGCTTATGATTATTGGTGCCCTCACACTTATGATCATAAGTATTATGGAGGTTGGTGGGTTTGAAGAAGTTAAAAGAAGGTACATGTTAGCGTCACCAAATATTACGTCTATCTTGTTAACCTACAACATTTCCAATACCAATTCCTGCAATGTGGACCCAAAGCCCGATGCTCTTAAAATGTTGCGCGAGCCAACAGATGAAGATATTCCCTGGCCTGGATTTCTACTGGGACAGACCCCAGCTTCTGTCTGGTACTGGTGTGCCGATCAAGTCATAGTTCAGCGAGTTTTAGCTGCAAAAAATATTGCTCATGCCAAAGGATCCACTCTGATGGCAGGCTTCTTAAAGTTGCTGCCGATGTTTATTATAGTTGTCCCAGGGATGATTTCACGAATACTGTTTGCAGATGATATCGCCTGCATTAATCCGGAACACTGTTTTCAAGTCTGCGGGAGCAGAGCTGGATGCTCTAACATTGCCTACCCACGTTTGGTGATGAAACTTGTGCCGGTTGGTCTGCGGGGACTGATGATGGCTGTGATGATCGCTGCACTGATGAGTGACTTGGACTCGATATTCAACAGTGCCAGCACCATATTCACACTTGACGTCTACAAACAGACGTCTAGAGAACTGATGATTGTGGGAAGAGTCTTTGTTGCGTTCATGGTAGTTATAAGCATTGCCTGGGTCCCGATAATTGTAGAAATGCAAGGTGGTCAGATGTACCTTTATATTCAAGAGGTAGCGGACTATTTGACCCCACCGGTAGCTGCTCTGTTTCTTATGGGTATCTTTTGGAAGCGTTGCAATGAGCAGGGGGCTTTCTATGGTGGAATGGCCGGGTTTGTTCTTGGAGCGATACGGTTGATACTGGCATTTATTTATCGTGCTCCGGAGTGTAACCAGCTGGATACTAGGCCAAGCTTTATCAAAAACATCCATTACATGTATGTTGCAACAGCTCTGTTCTGGATCACTGGGATTGTGACCTTTGTAGTAAGCCTCCTCACGCCTCCGCCTACGAAGGAGCAGGTTCGGACGACCACTTTCTGGGCCGTGAAGAACAGGAATGTAAAAGAGAATGCCGCAAAGGGGGAACTGTACAAAGTGCAAGAAAAGAGCATCCTCAAGTGCAATGAAAACGCTAACCATATCATTCCAAACGGCAAATCGGAAGAAAATATTAAGAATGTTAAGCCGGAGGATATCAATCTTCTGGTTACTTGCAGAGATGACAGCAACCCAGTGATTTCTGTGAGTCACTCTGAAGTTGAGACACCAGTTGACTGTTACTCGAACGGACAAGCGGCTTTGATGGGGGAGAAAAAGCACGAGGAAGAGACTGATGATAGAGAGAGACATTTGAAATTCATAGATTGGTTCTGTGGCTTTAAAAGTAAAAACATGAACAAGAGAGCTGTTCGGGAGATCGAGGAAGAGACTGTTTGTTTACAAATGCTGGAAGAGACTCCAAAAGTTAAACTATTACTAAATACTGGACTGGTCTGTGTCTGTTCACTTGGAATATTCATGTTTGTCTATTTCTCTCTGTGAGTGAATAGTGAACTTTTAAGGGTATGGCTAAACATGCAGAAGTTGATACAGGTCTCTGGAGATTTTGTTTGTTGGGGTTTTTTTGTTTTGTTTTGTTTTGTTTTTCCTGTTCAAATAACATAACTGCAACCCAGGCATTGTTTACGCTGTAATTGTAAGATCAACTCAACTTTAGCCTATTTAGAGACCATTTGAGACATGTTGTCCTATCTCTGCTGAAGGCAGAACGTGTCATGTGGTGTCTTTTTTTTTCCCCTTTTTCCTTTTGTGTTTTTTGTTTTGTTTCGTTTTTTGGTTTTTTTGTGGGGTTTTTTTGCATTTGCAGCACTAATCTTTTGTTTTTCCATGTATACACGTATAAATATACCAAAGGCAGGAGGCAGGTGGCTGTGTTTGAAGTCAGTTACAGAGCTCAGTCAGCATTAGGGTGCAGATAACAAGTAATCATTTACTGATGTGTAAAATCTAAATGATTAAAGCTCTGTCGAAAAATTTTTAAAAGTAAGGCTGCGATGCACGTTGTTGTGTAGTTGTTCTTTGTAACATAGCTATTTTACCTTGGCCAACTTAGCACTTTTTAATTTTGCTCACTGCTTCTAGGTTTATTTTTCAGTTTCTCATTTCTTTTATGGCAACAACAGGATGATATTTTGTCTCATCTTGTAGCACTTAAAACACGATAGCTGTTAGTCTCTTTTTTTCTCCGTAAGAAAATTTTTGTCTTTTGATTTTATCCACTGTAAATTCCATTGCTGAAAAGTTGCTGTATTTAAAAAAAGAAAAGGAAAAAAAACCCAAACAACCTGGAGATGACAAACTGGCAATGGAGGAGAGGGGAAAAGGAGAAAAAGAAATATTCTTTATTTGGGTTTTGTAGTATATTGAAATAGAATAGTATATATTCAGCCTCTTCAGTCCCCAAACCTTTAGGACATAATTAGGGTTAGCCTCTTTTTAGAGAAAAATCTGTACATAGGTTCTACCACATGGGAAAAAGAGAAGTGTGAGACTTTGCATGTCTTCAGTTTGGGAAGCACACTGAAAAATAACTCTCTTCCTCTGCTGTGTACATCTAGAAGGAAATACTCCGCAGCCCTAACACTGCTGCATACTGAGTCTGTAAGGGGAGAAAAACAAGTGGGAAGACAAGAGGAAGGGGAAGAGGGGGAAAGAGGTGGAAGTGGTCGTTATTTTCCAGAGTTCTTTTGCCTCATGTCTTCTCCCACTTCCCCTTTCATCCTGTCAAATCTTCCTTCTTTAAGGAATGACTCTTGAGGGATTCTGTGCCAGGAGATAAGGAGCGCATGCAGTCGTAATCTGTGTCGGCAATTGAGGTCTGCCCTTAACGATTCTTCAAAAAAAGTGAAACTTTTCCCAGGCGGTCGCAGATGATCAGTAGGTCTCGAGATGCTGAGGTTCTTTTCCCTTGACGGATGGATGCCGGAGGCAGGGATGAACAGTTTCCAGGTGTGGAGGACGTGTGTGCAGCAAGTCAGTGGAGCTCAGCAGACCGAAAGGTTGCAAAGCTCAGTCCACTTCCCCCTTGGTAAAGCAGGAGAATGTGTTGCCTTCCTGGGTGCTCTCGCCCTTATGCTAAACCAAGTCAGGGCCTGTTTTTGGGTGCAGAGGCCAGCTGACAGTGTGTGGCTGCACTCATAGTATTAAACTCCCTTACTGTCCAGGACAGAGAGGTCATATCCAGGCTTCCCATGAAAATAATTCCTCCTGTTGTCTTTGTTCCCCAGCTCATCTAGGGAATTGGTTGGGAGAGCACAAACTGGCTGGGCCAAAAATGGTCTAAGGGACCATGCTGACAACTCAACAGCATCGATTCAAGGGCCCAGAAATGTTTCCTTGGCACACTGTAATTTAATAATACAAAGGAGAACCAATATCTATGGGTGAAATAGTTCTGTAGAGGTGAAATTTGGGTTAATCCTGCTATTAGCTGCTGGAGAAAGTTTGCTTTCCAGTATAGTGGTGCCGTGAGCTGCAGGCTGTCCAAATAGCTTTTAATAGTGTGATGTACAATACATATTTTCAGATAAAATTCTGAACTTCCATTTTTGTTGGTTTGGTTTGTTTTTGTTTTTAAATCAATTGAATCCCGTTAATTCCGAGACCTTAAACGGAGGCCAAGATGTCCCACCTTTCTCCACTTTGTTTAGTTGTTGCTGCTGGAAAGTAGACTCCTCTAACTGGAAAAACATTAATAAGTGTAGGAGCAGCGTTGCAATATATATAGAAGAGGAGAGTTACCATACCTGAGTGTTGGTGTTAATACCAGCGTGACAAGACACATGTTCTTATGGTTTATGTGGCTGGCTTCATTCAGAAAAATATTTTAAATCCTTTTTAATGGAAAAATTGTAGTATGTGAAATATGTTAATGACATCTCAAGTTAATTCATTAGTGGGCTGAGTTGGGAAGGTTGGTACTACAAGAAAGATGTAAAACAGTTAATTGATTCTATGCAGGATAAAGTAATCTAGGGCAAAATTTGATCTTAGTGGGATGAAAAATAACCTGTGGAGGGTGAAGATAAGTCTCAGTCCAACAATCTCTTCTTGAAAAGGCTGGGATATGGCTAATATGCCTAATTTGGCACAGGAAAAACTCGTACCAGGCACTGTCCCTTAGTAACTTGGCATGTCTTTCTATCACTGACCGGTACTTGGATATTCCAGACGGGTCCTCTTTGCTCTCGGTATTAACAAATGCATTGCCACCTAACCTGTGAAGCCAGGTTAGCTCAGGGACCCTTGTGCTTGGCTGCCATTGCTTCATCTGTGCTTGCTTTTTTCCCAGGGTGCCTTATGTGGTTATGAAGCTGAAGGCATGGCTTTTGTTGCCACCTGAAGTGTGGTTTGCTTATAATGGCTTTTCCCGGCTTGTTTTTCCTCCTCTCTTCCGCCCCCCCCCCAAGTAATTTGCTATTTAAAGAGAATGCTGTTTAAAGGGTTAATACACAGGATGTCTGTATCCTGTGCAGTATAACTACAGTCAGATCCATGGTGAAATTATCCTTCGGCTGTGGTGGGGAGTCATAATCCTTCAGAAATGTATGGTGCAGCCTTTGACTGTTGAATCTGAGATAGTCCATCTCCCAGTTAATCTATTCTCACTTTTGCTAAAGTAACGAGTTGCCGCATTAATTGCAGTGGTACTTGGCAGTCAGTCAGGATCTTAATAAAGTAATACTTTGCATCCCCCCCATCCTTAGACCTGTTATTGTGAAGAAGCTTTTAAGCAAATTACTTCTCCAGTGTTTTTTCTCTTAAGTTGTTTAAAAATGTGTTTCTATGCTACTCTCTGCCTAATGCCGGCCTCTTCAGTCGTATTCTGTTTTCATGTCTTAGAGTCATAGAACTTGCTGATGTTCTTCGCTGCATATAACCACTTAAAAAAAGGCCTTTATTAGGAAAAAAAAAAATTACAAGGCTTCAAGCAAACTATTGGTGAGCAAGTACCTTTCCCTGTGTTATGGACCTTAGTATAAGAAGTTGCTTGAGGGTTTTCTATAGTGTAAACATGCCTTTGCTAATTTTCTGATCGTGATCTATGTGGAAGAGGTGTTAACCCACGTTAACATGTTTTGGTTTAAACACCAACTTTTTGGTCCAGTAAAACTATAAAAGTGTCTCCCATAATGGACAATTGGTTCCATAAATTTTAATGCCTGGCCTCCTCCTCGGTGGGACTGGCTAGTCATGCAGGGGTAGATGCAGGAGGACACGTGCTTCTGTCTCGCAGCGATTGGTTTATTTATTGCCTTGAGCTTAGAACGACAGTCTTGAAAAACTTATTTTGGAATGACACCTTTTTTTGTTGTTATTTTCCGTAACTTATTTTTCTGTTAAGATATTTGAATTTTCTCCCAGAAATTTGTTGGAAGCCTTTTATTTAAAAAAGAAAATAAAAATAAAAAAGGAAGAGGCTTCTTGAGAGCTAAATAGTACTTTCTGGGAGACTATTCTTATTTAATTTTTTTTTTTTTTAAATGAATGATTTGATGCTATTCTCTGCCAAAGTTTGGGGTTTTTTTTGTGGTTTTTGTTATTTCTCCTGTTAGCTTTTACTAATACCTGAAAGGAAACAGTGAGAGATTGTAAGAAATTAAAATGGCCTTCAATATACCGCTTGTGTATTTTCTACTTCTCCACTTCTGTGTTCCCCTTTCCACCCTAATCCCAGAAGGGCCAGCATGAGACTTCTGATGCAAGTCATGAGAGTACTGTAACTGAGTAGTGAAAAGGATTTCCCACAAGGTTGCAGTGAAGTGGGCAGAGCCATCAAAGGATCTCTGCACAAACACTTAAAGCAGAAGATGCTTACAACTTTAAAACGTACAGCTTTATTTTTTTTATATATATATTTTTTTAAATCCTAAGATAAAGGAGGTGTTGGGAGATGCTCCCTTTCAGAGAACAGGATACATGGAAGAAGTTAGAGTTGCTAAGCTCTAGCTTTCTTGAGGAAATCTTTGGATTTAGCATGTATAGCAAAGCAAAAATATTCATCTGTTAATTTGGTATTCTGTATGTTCTGTGCCCTTAAATGTAATTGTTTTGAAAAGAAAACTAACCTTGTTATGTGGTGTTAAAAAGCAGACTTGTGTGCAATGTTTTAAATTTTTTTTAAGAAAATGTTTGTATATAATTAAATGGTTTAATGTGCTTTAATTGGCCTAAGGTAAAGAGTAGTCCTAGAATGTAAACATATATAATTAGGATTTCTGATTTCACTGTGAGATCTCTGAACTTTCTTGTTTTGCAAAGTGGTTTGTTTTGTTTACAAAACACTTTCGATTATTTCTTTCATGGTGTTGGTTTAAAGGCATTTGCTTCACTTCTGTTCTAATATTGAATTCATGGTATAGTGACATCTGGTGACACTTAGCATTATCAGTTTCACTGTGTAAAGTCAGACACTTTGAGCAAAAATGGTAATGATATGACAATTCTCTGTGTCTATGAATACACGTTTTTAAATGAGGTGGTTATAAAAATAGTTGCTGTGCAAAATGTTAGTAGTCTTCTTCAAGAAGAAAGCAAATTTTCTAATATCACTAGAGCAGTCTCTTCATTCATCTTATTTTTAAAGCACAGTGTCAAAGTGATGCTGCTTTACCTTGTATCTCTGATATAATGTTTTTTTAGATATCTGTGAAGTATTTTTGGTTTTTTTGTTGCTGTTATATTTTTCTGCAAATTTTATATAAAATACCAGTTAATGAACTGCCTTTTTGTTTTTTTAACTATTCAACTAAAATACATTTCAGACCAAAACCAAATGATATCATATAGCATTTGAAACCTGCCTTTTTCCTTGTCCCTTGTTTTTTTTGAAATAAGCCAAATGGGCATGTAGATAAGATCACTATAATGGGTCCAGGTCTCTTTTGGTAAAGTGTTATTTAAAGGTCTGTTAAGATCTTATAAGACAATATACTGAAAAAAATTATTGTAGTAGGAATATAGATTTAGAAGTGTTAATGAGATTAATACAGCTTAATTATATTGTAAGTTGCTACTGTCCATAATGACAAGCTTTTTGTCATAGAAACGATGTATGATAAATTAATTTTGGTCTAGTGTATAGAATTATCATATTGCTATAAATCTTTGAAGTAAATCTGATGCAAAATTTTCATAGTTAGCATTGCTGGCCCTGTGTATACTGTTCTTTGTATACTGTATGCATATTATTTTGCCTACTGCATTAGTCTTCAAACTAAAACTCTTATTAGAGAGTATTTGGATACTTCAGACTGTGTTTCTTGCAGTTTACATTCCTTTACCATGGCATTTTGTCCTGTCTAAAAGTATTGTATGGAAATGTTTAAAACTTCTGTACAAAGTTTCAATAAAAATAGAGGAAAAAAAAAAAAACAAAACAGAATAGAAATTTGTGAAGCTGTTTTGGAGAACTTGTCCATAATTACGTCATGCATATTCTTACTTGTAGTAAGCGTTGCATCCCTATACATATAAAGATACTTCTCTTTTTGCCCCCATTATTAAAAGGCAGACCTCTTGAAGCAGGGCACGGGCAGAGTGGTAAAAACCACCAAACTAGATTCTTTAAAACTGCAAGAACTTAGGGATCCAAAACTTGGTTGCAGAGTTTGGCTGCAAAACTTAACGCCGGTTCACGTTGTGGGGGGACGTGGGGTGGGGAGTGGGCTGGACTGACCTTTCTATGCCCTGAAGCTCAGGACGCTGGCAGGGCAAGGCTAACCACCTGAAGCACTCTGCAGAGCAGCAGCTTGCATGCAAAACAAGATATGGGTGAACCCTCATTTAGCAGAGCAGCCTTGTTGGATATTGTGCAAAATTGTTTGTTTGTTTTCTTGTTTTTTCTTTTTTCTTCTTTAAATGCCCTGTTCAACTGCTGCTTAACCAATTCTTGAGTGGGATAGGACCTTCCTACTTGATTTTGGAGTGTCCTTAAATACCTCCAGTTGTGCTTCGGTATCCCTCTGGGACTGCCCCAGCCTGGATGCCTCGGGGTCTGTCTTGTATTTGTTTCTGACTGCAATCTAGTGCCTGGTGCCCAAGTCCTCCAAGGAGCCCCTGCCAGCAGTCACGCTCTGAGAAGGATGCGTGTGATGCTGTCTTCTCCCTTGTAGGAAGCAGTTACAGCTTGTGGTGGGCAGTGCTTAGATAGTTGCCTTTGGGGAGGGAAGGATACTCTCATGATTTTTGTTTGGAAAAGATTAAAACACCAACATGGTTCTGGAAGCAGAGACCAAAGATGAGTCTTCCACTTCCTCCTCCCCTGCATCCCTCCCTCATAAGGAAATATTTGAACTAATAGCCATGGAAAGCATGGTGTGAATCACGACTTCTGCGTTGTCCAATGGTGACAGTTCAGCAAGGAGGGGGGCAGGTTAATCACCTGCGGACTGGGGATGAAGATGTCCTTTTAGAGATGTTGGCATCTTTTTAGAGATAGGTGCATTTGCAAAAGTTGTGGGAAGGACACTAAAGCCAGATTTTCAGCTGCAGAGGAAATACTGCATTCGTCAAAACTTATTCTTGGTATTCTCTTCTTTTGCCGCTGTTATAAAAGAAAAGTGGAAGCTGTTAGTTTGTTGAAGGAATGGGTACAAAACATACTTGGAGAGGAAGCTTTGGGATTTGGGATGAAAAATAAGCAGAGCTTCCAGCCTGCATACTTGGTTTGGATTTGTGATTTCCAGGAAGGAGTGGGACTCCTGTGTTTTTATGAGTTAGCTATTAATTAATTGGTTATCTAATTAGTTTATTAGGTGATTCTCTATTCAGTGAGCAGCTTTCCATTTCATTGATTTTAAAAAAGGCTCGAGAAGCCTCTTTGTCACCAGCTGGTTCCATTTGTATTAGTTAGCAAAGACTCTGTCAATCCCCAATTTACTGATGTCTGAGACTTTGGTGCTTCTTTGGGTGCGGGGTCCTGGCCCAGACAAGTTGTGGGCAGGTTCAATAAATGCTGCAGCAGCATTTATTTTGAGGGTTCACTGGAAAAACCCAAGGAGAGGGTGGTAATGGGTACTCTTTGCCTGTTGGCTCTGAAGTGAACTCTCTCTTCTTGGATGTGGCTGTCCCAGTTTGCCCTGTACTTGTTCTCGTGCCAGGAAAGTGAACGAGCCAGGGGGTTTCAGCTCTCTGATTTCTTCCTGCCTGTCTAGCAAGCACATTTAATTGGGTTGTACTTAGTGATTTTCTTTTTTGATGTTTTTTTTTGGATGTGTTCATAGCCTGATAGGAATAAGGTGACAATTTGACTTTATGGTTGTGATGCTGATAACCCTTAAACTTGTCAGCAACTATTTTTAATACTTACCTGAACCATGAAACTAGTTTTGTAAGTTAGCTTTGAGTACTCCAGTATATATGCTGTAGTGTACAGGAGAACTTGAGCAAGAAATTGTCAAGGTTCACTTTCAGTTGTGCACACCAGTTGGTCAAAACAATGCAACTTCCACCCTAAATGCTATTCTGGTTCAGAGCCAAAGATAGTTACTGTTCTGCAAAAGCGTGAGGATTTAGAAATTATGGCTATGGTCCTCACACACTCTTCGGAAAGTTTTTTACTAACCACGTTCAGCTTTTTCTTAGTCCTGACTTGTCTTTGTTCTTCTATGGCAGTAAGGATGTGCGTGATGGGTGTAACAGCTACGTGTTAGGAACCAGATCTGTATTCCTTAAACAATTTCTCTCATAGAAGGGAGCTCTTCAGTGGCTTAGACTATTCTGGATGGTGCTAGTGGCACACCCTAGGTCTGGAGTGTTGGGGACTTGGTTGGAATATATCCTGACACCCGACTGCTACAGTGGATGCTTTGGACAGTTGCAGGTATTTCTCCCAAGACTGGACTGTTGCTGGCACTCTGAGGCTGGATGCCTCCAACCCAGAGAATGTAAACACTGACTGTATTTGGCCTTTGCAGCTGCGACTCTCAAGCGAACTAGTGTTTGTCTTCTGGAAGCCGTGCAGTGCCCGTTTCGCTTGCTGCCGCGCAGATTTCCCCAATTGCAGACGTGTGAAAGCCGATTTGAAAAATGCTGAATGTGCCCAGAGCAATTACACTGGAAGAACCTCTGTGGGTTCAGAGCTGCCTGTGCCTGTGCTGTGAGTGAGCTATGGCCTGTGGGGGGAAGTACCAGGCTCAGTATTGCCCGGCAGGGAGGCGGCTTGGGTTGGGAACTCTGGTCATGTTGTGCACTGTTTCTAACACACCGAAACCCTTCTTCTTAATACCACTGACTTTGTCCCTGAGGCATCCAGGAAAGCAAATGGTAATAGCAGCAGCATGATGGTGGTTTGATTCGTGTCCCTTCCCCAACTTGCACAGGAGCTGGTGGATGGAGGTGCCAGGCAGCTGAAGGAGCCATTAGCTCTGCGTTCAGGCAGCCTTTTCCTGTAGAACACTTGGGGCAAGGGGATGATGGGCTTCAGCTTACCTTGGAATAGCAGCCATTGTTTTTGGACCCTTTCTGTCAGTATCTGTAAGTCTTCCAAGCTGGTGTTAAATATGTGGGTGAATAGAAAAGCTTAAAATAAGTTGATGAGAGAAAATACTAGGGGAGCCATACACGCAGTGTATGGAGATGGAAACAAGGCTGAGTTAGAGGGGAGAGACTGAAAGAGAGTTTATTTGAGAATAGAGATCTGATCCAGAATTAAAATTCTTACTTAAAATTAGTCTTGTTTTGACAAATTTGATAGTATAGGTGACATTCTTGAGAAGTAAGCTTCCAAACTTAAGTTCCAACTTAATTCTGGTGCTGGGTTGTATGCGTTATTTTTCATCCACAGCCTGTTTTCATAGGAATTACATCATATTAAACATCTTAGTAGGTAAAATGGCACCACAAGACTTCTTATCCAGAGGAGGCATAACCAGCTTTCTCAAGAAAGCAGTAAACTGTAAGAGTCAGCTGTAATCTTGGAAGATGAGGAGGAGGAAAGAGCAAAACTTCTGCTCTCTGTGGTGGTTAAAATACTAAATACATCTAAAAACGCTGTCGTGCACAGGATTTCTTTTTAAAACTTGTCTGAGGATGACTTGATGCAGATCTTGATTAGACTAGGCTGCGCAGTTAAGTCTGGCTTTACATTTTGCTTATCTCAGGGTCTTCTGAAGGTGGATCTGTGAGGTTGGGCAATTGCAGTCCAAACGCTTGAGGAATCAAAGGGAAAGTTTGAGAAGTCAGAAAAAGTTCCAGGGTATCTTAAAACTGGCAGCTCATTGCTTTGGGGAGAGGAATTGATGACCTGAATTGGCGAACTGCAACCATGTATCCCCTCGCAATGTGCAGGTTTACCAGTGAGAAGTATGGAGAGGGTGAAAGAAGCACTGGCTTCTTGACTGTGGTTCCAGCTTCTGTATCACAAGATCGGAGAAGTTGTCTTTTCCTCTCACCTTGCCCTTTTTCTGCTCCTACTGTTATCTTTTTGTTCTCTTCATTGGAATGTCTTCTGTTTTTCATCTTAACAAATGTGGAAACAACAGGAATTGTGTGTGAGTTCATGTGCATGTTCACGTGCATTTCAAAAACCAAAGGTGCTTGAAAACAACTCCCTCCACTCTTTTTTTCCCTTTCCACTCTTGATTATTTAAGCTTAATGAATATATAAAGTAAACTTGATGAAATGTATTCACATCTAAAAGTCGTAAGAGGAACAAAACTAACTTGTAGTTTCTGATAAGCTTGGTCTTAGCAAGTTTCTGATAAGTAGACTTCAGCTGACCAGGAGTGTTACATTGAAGTCCATATTATAATTTGTTGTGGTTGAGAAGAAGAGGGTAAGTTTCTAAATGGAGTTTTAGGGAAGGTGTTTAATTGATTCTGAAGTTGTGGCCAATTGTTACATTAACTGCTGCTAGTAATTAACCCTTGAAATGGCCCTGAATCATGAAGGATTTAGTTGCAGTTTACTTCAGACTTACAAGACACCTTCTAGAGTTCTTTTTAGAAATTATAAAGAGTATCAACTCTCTAAAATGAATTAAATTCAGTTAAGTTCAGTGTTGAGACTGATGTGTTAATTTAACTGTGACTTGGTATTTATAGGGTACTTGTATTGCTTGGTTTTTAGTTCGGTTTCTTTAATAATTTCCTTTGATCTTAAATGTTGAGTTTAAAAAAAAAAAAAAGATATATTGTGGAATTTAGATTCTTTGAAGAAGAAAGGTGGATTTCAGAACAGAAGAGATAGTAGCATCACTTTGACTTTAAAAGTTACTGCTTCCTCTGCATCCAAGTCCCCGGGCTTCATAGTTGCATCAGGTGAAGTTGCTAGTTCCTTGGCTTATACCCTGTTAAAATGCTAATTAAAGATCTGTTTTGAGGATGGGGTGTTATTTTTAATTCAGACTGAGTCAATTTTGATCACTCCCCCAAACTTATTTTTGGTGACTTGCCTGCTGTAACTTTCTTGCTATTTGCCAAACCTGTTTCTAGAATAATATCATGCCTTTTTGTTCAATCAATGTTTGATGGAAATACAAAATGGTTATCACGTTCAGGAGCACCTGGTTTCTCCCATTTGTTCCTTATTCTATACCGGGAAAACTGTACTGTTGTAGTTACAGAAACCTCTGTCCGTGCCTAGTGCTGCCCTATGTCCAGCTTTCCCTAGACTGATCCTTCCCCACCCCTGCCTGGGTCTGAAATTCCAGGCAGGTGTCCAGAGTCCTCACATTTTATTGCTCAGTTTCCAGACATCCCGATTGCACTCATCGGTCACATGCAGGCCATTTTTAGCAGGGGTGCAGCATGGCTCCCACATCTTCTGTTTGCTTCATCTACCGCTTTTATCTTTAATCTGATCTTTTCTGAATAGTACGTATCCTTCAGTGGTTGTACCCTACTTAGGACTGCTGCTCTGTGTTGTTTATGCTTTTATAGTAATTGCAGCTTTTCATCTTGCACCCGGAATTCAAGTTTGTTCCCTAGGCAGATAAAGAACAACCCTGCCACTAGCTGTGTTGTATGCCTGGCTATGGTTTTTACTAATATTAGAACTAATTTTTTCTTTGCTGTCTATTCTTAATCTGCTGATTATTTTTTCGTCTGCTTGCTGTGTCGTCGTGTGTACTAAAACAGGGTATGACAATTAAATGACTCTTTCCAGCTTCCCCTGGTTTCTCATTGCAAAGCTGCTCTTCTTTCTTATACCAGTGTTGATCTTGGCTAGTTCACAAACGTATGTGTGGTGTTTTTATCATTTTTACTCATAAGTTTCTAGTGTTTTATGATGCAGTAAATGACAGTAAGGAATTGTTTTTTCCCCCTAGTTCTGATGATTTTGAATTGCTTCTAAAGATAGATTTTGCATTTTTTAATTTCCACCTCGGTAAATAATCTCAGAACAACCTTTGTAACTGTTTAACAACCAAAAAGAGACATAATTTTATCCTACTATTACTACATTGAAGGGATAATCAAGCTAATTATGATGGATTTCTTTCTGTTCATAATTTAAGGAGATGTGCCCACTGACTTTAAATGCTTCCTGTTGAACCGAGTAAGTGGCCAGAAGAACTTGAGTACAATCCTAGCCGCCCTAAAACTAAGTATTTGGTGTCTGCTTCCTTTTTTCTCTCTAAAGACTCTTTTTGGAGGAGCTTTGGTGGCTTGAGAAGGCTTCTTTTTTAGCCAGTTCTGTTTTTTTTTTTTTTAATCCCTTTGACTTTCTGTCCTCTCTTGAGTTCCCTCTGGCCAGCTAACGAGATGGAAAATTGAGCAGTGGCGCAGAGTCCTTTCACATGGCTCTAGTTCCAGCCACAGCACTGTGCTTCCTTCAGGATTGGGCGGGTGGCTTCTTGTTTTTTAGGAGACATCAGCATTACAAAAGCTTTATTTCAAGCCCTTGCCACGTTTCTGGTCTGTCTCCAAGCTGTTCTTTACAGCTTCAGGCTGATGAGCTCATGTCTGTTTGGCCTCCAGTAGAACAGAAGATACTTTGCCATCAGAGTATTCCCCATTTTTTTTTTTTGTTCGTCTATTTTTAATAAACGTGCTCGTTGCCATGTAAGTTCTGTATGACTGATAAAAAACATGGTATAGTTTTTACTCACACCGGTGATATATAACTTCCCCTCAAAAAGAGGTTGTTGGCGCTGTGTTGCAGTACTTGCTGGTTATTACTATGCATTTGTGGCTTTGATCCTGGGTGGTAATTGATGGTGCACCCCTGTCCATTTCCATTTGCGCAGTCTGGTGAGATGCTGAAGAAGGCTGTGCATTAAACAGCTTTCTGCTCACTTGGCTGATGATTATGCTAAGCTGGAAGACTGGTGAGGAGAAGGGGAGAAGCCAGAGGTACGGAGGAAGTGCTTAGGGCATGGCGTTCAGCTGTGGTTTGCGTGACACCTGGGGCTGTGTATAACTTCATGGGAATAGTGGAGTTTTAGATAAACTGAACTGGACTCTTTGTGGGAAGGTGCCCAGCGATCTCGATGCACGTAGTTCCTGCGGCATCGGTAGCAGCTGCGTGGGGTCTCCGTGGCGGTGCAGCTGCCTGGTAAACGTGACTGCAGCCATCCTCATCAGTGGAGAAAGCCAATGATACACAGAAAGTATGTTTTGTAATGTTCTTCTGTTGTGATTGTTTTGCCTGGCAGATACAGGGTTGACATGCTAGTTAACATGTTTCTTCTGGGCATCTGTAACTTTAAAAAAAGTGGGGGTAGACGAGTGGGGAATTTTGATCTGTCAATTACTTCTTCCAGGGGCAGTTTTCCAAGGAAAAGCCCTTGGACAGTCTGCAGTGACCTCCCACCTCTTCCTTCCATGGCTTGGTCGGGTCTGTGCGCTGTACCTTTCTGAGAACAAGGTAACTACTTGTGGCCGAATGATAGTGAACCAAGTTCACTAAGAAAGTTCACCAAGTTCACTAAGGGTGAAGCCAGTTGAAAGGGCTCTGGCTTGACTGTGCATGCAGGAGGGGGAACCAGAGCTAGAATTACATACCAGGGCTTACGCGTTCTTGCTAGCGCTTCCTGCTCTCCGGCATAGATTATCCTGGCACTGGCTTCCATTTTCTCCTTTTCTCTCCCCCATCTTTGCTTCCCCACATCTGTGGTACTGGAATTAGTGCTGGCTGTTCAGGAAAAAATGTTGTGGCTCCTAGGTTGGGAGCCAGGCAATACCATTTCCTATGTCCTCGACTGGTCTGGCTCTGAGGCAAACCAAGGAACCTGTGTCTGTGGATATTCTGGTTAGCAAAAGCTAGCCTATATATAGTTTGGTTGATGGCTTTAGGCAAGCTATGATAAACCATGATCTTTTTTGGAGAGGAAGAATGAGAGGGATTACAGTGACAAGCTTTCAAAACCAACAATTAGTTTATGTTTTCAAAGTATGTCCACAAGTGGGGAGGTTGCAAAAACGCGTAATATTTTACAATCCTTAATGTAGAAATCTGTGGCTTTCTTTTCTTGTTCTTTTTGCTGTGTTTTGTTTTGTTTTTAAATACATGGGACTTGATCTTAGGCTTCGTTGTGTTTAGAAACTGCACATCATGTTGGACATGCAGCCACTCGGGGAATGTGCTGATCTGTTGGCATGTATAAAAGAGACGAAGAACTTGTGTGTCATTTGAGGGTATGAGGGATGGAGAGGAGTAAGCTTACCCAATAACATTTAACTTAAATCTGCATGGTTCTTAAATCAGACAACTCCACCGCTGGACATACAGCTGTTTGTCTAAAGGTCTCAAGCAATTAAGATCTCTTTTGAACAGAGCTCTGTTTAGGATCAGCATTTTTTATGCAAGTGGGAGGCAAGTAGCAACAGTAAACGTAACAGTATTTTTATTCATTGACCTGACAGATTTCTCCTGTGATAATTGTCTGAGCACCTAACCGCACACAGAAGGCACAGTGGGAAGAGACTATGAATGGCAGATCCTATTGCTTTCCAAGAGTGTATTTTCACGTCTAGGATTGGAAGCACTACAGGTGCGCTGTAGTGCACAAAATTTTAAAGCTGTTTGGTTAGCTGCCCTTTCTGTCCTAAAACTGCTCATTTCCCTTACTAATGCGGGCAAGTAAAATCCTAATGGTTGGTGTCAGATTCTTGCTTAAAAGGCAAAACCTTCTAGATACTAATGTGTACCTTGGTGCCTGCTTCACAAACTCAGTTGTTCTTGTTTTTTTCTTCTTTCTTGAAGCCAGATTTCTGGTATGGTTCTTATAGCATTAAACTATGGATATCACTAGCAGCTCTGTTACCCTAGTTTTTGACTTGTCTGTGTGAAGCTGCTGCTTCACAACAAATGAGGGTGTCTCACCAGTAGCTCCTGATTTAGATGGGTTTGAGTGCCGAGATGCTGCGTTGATGGAAGCAGCATAAAAACTGTCTAGAGTTTGGGCCAGCTTCTCTCGCCTTCGTGCCTTTCAGTCAAGCTAAAGAAGCCATAAGGAGCTTGGGTAGAAATTCTTCATGGGGAAAGTCTTAAGAAAAGAGCCTCTGCTCCCCTCTCTCCCCTAGTGTTTTGGCATTTGTGGAGCGTGGAGGACAGCGTCAAGTAAAGCAGAGCTGCTACCTTTTTCTGGCTGTTACTGATGTTCCTCCAATAGCAGAAGTTTGAAAGAACACTTTCCACTATGGCAAAACCACATGTGGGTGTGATGCAGCATAGGAAATTTTGTTCTATGTTCTCTCCTAGTTGCTGGCATTATTGTGAAGACACTACTTGATCTCCTTACTTGGCTCTTCTTGATTCGGTTCCTCACCTTCAGTCCTGTCAGCTCAGCCAACAGATTTCACAGTCACCCTTCCCACTCCTTGAGTACTGCTCAAAGTACTGAGGGAGTAACATGCCATAGCTGCTACTGCCCAGTTCTTCTCTGAAAATATTTGCTTGTCCTTCTCCTTGCGTTTGTGGAGAGAGAGAGGACTGCATGTGACTGCTTGGTGGTAGTTGTCAGACATAATAGAGGATGAAAAGTAACGCAAAATATGAGCGTATAGAGAAGGCTAAGAATCCAGTCTTGGAAGAAAATCCTTGCGTTGATGGGTTGCTCTCTAGTATTTGAATATAGTATGCAGAAGTATTTGAGAGACAAGAGATAGATTTAAAGGGGGGAATGAAAGTATTAACATGGTCAGCATCAACAGTTGGTCAGCATCATCAGCCGTAGCATCAATATGCAAGTGCCTACATGATTTTACAGAATTGGTTTTATGCTATTTTTCTAGCAAAGGGCTGTATAGTTGCGGTCTGTCTGTCCTTCTGTCAGTCTCTCCTTCGTAAGTTTTGAACACACTGGTTTTGTTCCAGGTAAGCTCGAATGGGCTTTGAAAATCTCAGAAATTCAGACTCCTGTAACATTTGTGGGAATGGTTTGCTTTGTGGCAAAAGGCCAAAAAGAGTTGCAAGGAGACCCCATTAGTTCTGCAAACGTTTTGGGGAAGGAGGTCCTAAGCATGAATGATGCTTACTTGAAAATCTAATGAGTTATAATGGAGGCAGCCATCCTAAGTCAACAGAAAAATAGTGTTATTCCTGATTTTGAGCTAAAATATGATTTAAATCTCTACCTTAGACTTAGGAAACCAACTTTCAGTCATCTTATACATAAGGTATTTGAAGGCTTACACAAGTTTTATTCTGTCTGAGAAGGGACAATGAAATTATTATGGTGGTCTGATTTAACAAAATAAAATCTGAATAAAGCTGAAAATCAGCTCTTTCATTACTTTTCCATTTACAGCTGTTGCCGTCTCGCTGGACAAGTAGACTTGGGAATATATCTTGATGTGAAATGTTGCAAGGAATGCAGAAGAAAGCTATACAGTTTGGTTGTGTTCAGTTGGACATCCATTTAGTTTCCTTTCTCTGTAGGAGATCTGTTTCTTAAAATACTTTTTGTTGCTGAGAGTGTGTAAGTTTGCAGTTGTTTTCTAAACATTCTAATTTGTACTTTATTAACATTTTCATAGCTATTGTTGAGTGTCATTACCGAAATGATTCAGCACTCTAAAGAGCTCTGATATGTAACGAGCAAGAAAATGTTGCATCTGTTTTACCTACTGTTTTTTGGCTGCCTGTCCCTCAAACTTGTTTTTCTAAGGAGTGAAATCTCTGCATGTTAGACTAATTACTGCACGTCAGTTTCTTAAAAAGGCTTGGACGTCAGCTATGCAAAAGTAATGAGACGTCGTGGTGTAGCCAAGGGTCCAAATATCTATTACGTACATGCAGTTGAAATGACCATATAAAATGAATGTGGTGCTAATAGTTGTCTCTGTAGCAAGCCATGGATTAGTGTTCCCCCCACACTGTTCACTTTAAATACTGTGGTGAATAATATTAATGAGCATCGATGGTCCAGGGACCTTAAAACTGTTGACAATTCATAGTTGCTCTTTGCCACATAGATGTACTTACAGCTGTGCAAGGGTCAGCCAAAGTGATACCAGGTGAGTTAAATCCATTAACTATTTCCTTTTTCCTGTTGTTGTTGGGGGCTGACTTTGAAATTGGTGGAAACTTTGCTGTTGCTGTAATTCACAGAGGAATTGGCTGTTTGTTCTTAAAAATTTTCTTCCTTAGGAGGAGGTCTGCTTCTGCTTCCACTTTGCCCTCCCAGGTTACGGAATGATCTCTTCCAGCGTTGAGCTGTGCGAGTACAGGTGTCCCTTCTAATCGGATAATAAGAATAACCAGATTTGTGTACATTTCCCACCTTTTTTTTTTTTTTTTTTTTTTTTTAAAGCCTGAGACTGCAGCTGTGCTGAAGCGCACTGTTGAGGCTCTTATGGAGAGAGGAGCCATTGTGAGGAACCTAGAAAACCTGGGAGAAAGGTCTCTGCCTTACAAAATCTCCAAGCACAAGGAGCGCCACAGAAGAGGAGGGTATGCATGATGTGTTTTGCCTTAAAATCCTTTAAGTGCTCCTTTATAAATGTACATATGTAACTCTCATTGTTTGGTCTTCCGTGTGCTTTTTGGGAGTACACCTGTAATGTCTCTGATTTCAGTAAGGTGGTGTGTGGCTGTGCGTGCATGTGTGCATTCTGCTTCAAGTGTTACGTGTTTTTTATTCTGCGTGGTGTAGGGTTTTTGTTGGTGTTTAGTCTTTGTGTTATGAGTAGCCTGAGTCCAGGCCTGCAGAACTGCTTTCCCCAACATACACAACGTTATTTTGTTATATCATTTTTACGTAACTATTTTCCAAGCCAGTCAGGCTGTTTACTGATAAAAGTCTTGTTTAATCTGCTGGTTGCTAGTTGGCAGGATTGATTCTTTTTCTCTAATGCATCTGAACTAAATGTTAATTACCATGTGTACCCTGTAAGACTTGCTTGTGTTTCTGATACAGTGTTTGGTAAGGATGTTAAAGATGACCATGTGGTTTACAGGAAGTACAATAAATGTAAATGAAGCTGTGAATTGGCATCTCGCATGTCGGGCTTCTCCCACAGTGCAGGAGGAAGGTGCTGTGAATCACACCCCCGGCTCCCTTACGCCGGTGTGTTTGCTCCTTGAGGCTACCTCCGAAATGGATGCTGGCTCTGGCAAGGACTGAGAAACGTTGCTAGGCAACCCGCACTGCGCAGGGGCTGCCTGCCGTAATCAAAATAACAATTAGCGACACGCTCCTCCTAATCCCTGTAATGCAACTGTGCATAATCGGATGGTTGGCCAACCTGCCTACCTACCGTCTTCCTTGAGGGGCGTTTGGCACTGGGGAAGGTGAGGTGACTCCAGAGGTGCACCTTTTATGAAGCCCTTCCTGGATCATCTCCCCGGGGGTGACTCACGGTTTCACTCCCTCTTCTGAGGACCTCTTCATTCTCCTGCAAAGTGGGAGCAGTGACAGCTGCCAGTTAAAGCAGATTGACGGAAAGGGTAGGGGAGGAAATCTCCACCACGTACCTGTTACTTAACCAAAAGCAATGGCGTTGTGGTCATGACTGTTTTGCACTCCCGCTCCATGGTGTCCTTTGCAACATGGCTTGATCCTGCCAGTTTTGCATTTTAGGATGAAGTCTTGTTGCCTACACACGGGAGGTAATCAAAGCCTTGTCTCAAGATAGAATTACTAATTACCTCATTCTTCTGTTGGAGTAGAAGCATTTTATAAACATTAAAGTCTTTTCCGACGGCTTCAGCAGAACAAGGAGCTGGTGTTACTCTCCTTGTACAGGTGGGGAGCTAAGGCAGAGGGACTAAGTTCCACTAATTTTTGGATGCTGAAGTTGAGACACTTAGCTTCTAGATTTTTTTTTTTTCCTAGAGTACTTAGCACACTGTAACATTTCAGGACTTCGGATGACAGTTTCCTCTTGGCTTGTACTTGGCAGTACTTCTGCAGATCAGGTCTTGGGTTCTTCAACAGGGAAACCAGGACAGGAGAAGACAGTAACCAGCATCACAAGAACTGTGTAGCAGAGATGAATAGAAGCCATTTCTCCAGGGGATCTTTCAGACATGTAAACTAGCTTAACTCATTTACTGTAGCAGATTATCTACTTAATAAGCAGGATGAGGGGATCTGTAGACTATAACCCTCTTCTTTGCAGAGTCCTCAGAGCAGACATATTTTGTGCTCTGAATGAGGCAAGGTTTTAGTAGCAAATAATTGCGATTGTGTCTTAACACGGGCAGGAAGCCATCAGATTAATGTCACCATTGCTGTTCCTCCTCCACCTCCCAGTTCAAGTGTCTCTAAATATTTAGCAGTCATTCTGCTTGCCCTGGATTTGGATCCTCTGTATGTGAAGATGACAGTTCCCTCCCCTAAATTGCTTGGCTTCTTGAAAGGGAGAAGTGATTGAGAGAGGGTACTACAGGAAATAGTTGATTTTCTGTGCTTTTAATTGGAGAACTCAAATTCAGGAGACAAGAGATATTACAAGGGGAAGCAGCAGGCAGTTTCAGTACCTGGTAATGTGGAGAATTTATTTCTGTAGATTTTTCTGGGGAGTGTACACAATATTTGTAGCAACAAATTGCATGAAAATTGTAGTGCAATACAATAGTCATAGCATGGGTCACAGCTTAATAGCGTGTCTCTTAGAGACAGCTCTTGTCCTAGTGACCGCTGCACGAACCGTCTCCTGTCACTCAGAATGGCGTGGAATCCCCCCACTTTCGTGAGGTGTTTGTCTGAAAAACAAAACAAACCAAAGCAGTCGTCTTCTCCGGTGTAGTGAGCGTAGCTTTGCTCCCTTATAAAACTCCGAGTGCTATCCAGGCTGTGTCCCTTAACCTTAAATCAAGGGCCATCAATAGGGCAGCACCAGCTATTCACAGGTCAACTGAGATGTGCTCTGTGGCATGCCTAGTAGTCATCCTTCTCCCGGACTTTTGCTGTACGTTTTCTTCATTTAGTTAGTTCCATTTTTAACTGCAATTCAAGTCTTTATATACAGCATATCATAAAACTGAGCGATTGACAGCAAAAGGACACAGTGCGATGTGCGGCAAAGCTACTGCTGGACTTAGCCAGGTTTTGGTAGTGCCTGTAGTGAACAGTAAAGAATTAAACTGGAAGACACATATTCATAGGTCAATAGGGAGGATAGTTGTCTCCTTAGTAAAGTGCTTTTCCCCCCTCTGAGTTCTGTAGTGCTTTGGCATCATCTGTCTCCGATATACTGCACTACAGGCGCATTACAAATTTAAGAATATCCAGGGGACTTTACAGAGAATGAGAATTTTACTGCCAATTGATCTGTAAAGCTGAGATCTTTCAAAGCCTGGCATAGGGGATTGTGGCCCACAGCTGTCACTGGAATGAGCAGTTTTACTCTCCCAGGCAGCTTTGAAGACCTCAGATCAAACATATAATTGACTTGTTTCTTCTCAGGAAATTATATTCACTGAGCAGGTGGTGCATGTGCATTGAGGGTATATTAAAACAAATTTAGGTCTTTCTCTTAAATGCATCTCTTTTGGCAGAAAACGCCCTCCTTTTTTTAGAGACCTAATATTGACAGCTTTTGCATTTAAGTAATTATGAAAATAGTATGTTTCAGGAACTGTGTGGATATGTCTGAAGAATCAAACTTTTGAATCACTGGTTTACCGATATTTTAAACTGAAGTTGAATTAGCTACTAATTCACGCTTACGGTATTAATTGCCATAGTAGAACATTAATATTTTGTTTTTAAAGTATTTAAGAGCGTGATTCAAGTAACATCTCACAAAATTGTAACAAATACTCCTCACCTTATAGATGAATAAAATGTGACAAGGACACATTGGTTCCAGTGTGGGTTAGGTATGTAAATTTAGTTGAGGCATGGAGCCTGAGTGACTTGCCCATGGCCACTGCATCTCTGAAAAAACAGTGGAAGAACGTAAATAAGGATTCCCAACTTTATCTCCTAATGGGCAATAGATTTGTGCCAAATACTTGTTCTACGAGCCACTACTTGTTTATCATTTTTAATGAGTTGTATTTAAATTGCTTTTAACATGGTGCATTTTTTAAAATATTGTATTACATGTGTCAGGAGGTGCTTATTTCTGGAACAAACAAAAGTGAACTGATTTAAATGAGGTGTGTACTAGTAGTTGAATTCAAGGAATGTTAAACTCTGGATTTTTTTGGCTGTTTAAGATGATACAGAAGCAATGAATCCCTCAAAGCAGCTTTCAAATAAAGGATCCAGACAGGGGCCGGGTGACGACATTGCAGAGCCATTGCTGCATATTTGGTCAGTGCTAAGCTGGAGAATATTGCAACTGCTTGTAAAATGGTAGATCTCAGTAGCACAGTCTGTGGGTTTGCACTTTGTGGCATACCTGTTTTCTTTGGCCTTACCAGGCTATGCGTTAATCATATGCTTGTGACACTTCATGCTTCAGGACATCAGATACAGGAGGTGGCTTGGGGGACGTGGTTGGTATGTAGGATATTTTTACTTTAGGGGAGATGGTACAAGGGCGGCTGCAAAACAGATCTGTAAAAACCCGTAAGATTCAAGACACTCCTTTGGGAAGGTAATGGCTCAGACTTTTTGCAGACCAGGAATCTATTAAACTGGAAGGAGCTATGACAGGGGCTTTGGGGAGAAGAAAGTGGCCAAGTGTAACTGGGTTTTGAATACTGGTTATCTTGCTATCCCCTAGACATTTGTTGTTAGCGATTTTATTTCCCCCCCAAATGTTGCTTCTGTTCTTATTTTTGTTATCTCTGTTGTAGAAAAGATGATATACATCAGCCTGGTCAGTGCTCAGATTTAGTACGGTTTTGTACATCAGTAGAGCACTGTGGTCTTTCCCTTCTTTGTTTTGTGTATGTGTGTCCTTTCCCCTATTAAATCTACCTGTAATACAGTAATGTTTTTAGACCTTTCTCCCCACATTTTTATTATTTCATTTACTTTATTTGTGAGTTCTCCAGCTAAACTGTGCGTAATTCTGATTATTCATAACAATTTCCATGTTCTATTTGCCAGTTTTTCATTGCCTTGTTGTTTTTTTCCCTTTCAAATTTGATTTTGAAAAGATGGCAATTTTCTTTTGTTATTTGGTGCTTGTCTCTTAATCTTTTTGTTTTGCCGTTCACTCCCAGTTATCTCATCAGCCCACTTGTTCTCTGAAATAGCAAACTCCTCAGGTCTTACTTTTTTTCTTGCTGAATTGTATTTTGGGAGCTTGTCTTAACATGTGCATGAGGAATTTTCTGTAGGAGGTGTGCAGGGACCCTGGTGATTGCCAGGGTCCACTGAGGAGCACAGGGTATACACCGATAACATCTAATGGGATCAAGAGTCCGAAAATCCAGGTTGCAGTGTTAGTTGTGCTGTGGACTTGTTTGTGTGATGGGGGAAAATGGCAAAGCAAGGAGGTCATTTCCCAAGGATGCAGGATGATGAACTCAACTTGGCTTCCAGGCCCTGCAGCACTGCGATCGCGCCGCAGGAGCCAGGAGCACCAAGCTTCAGTACTGGCTTCCCCTCTGCTATGGCGGAGAAGGCTTGGAGGCTGTCCTGGCCTTCCCATAAATCATTCCCACCTCCTCTGGGTGGTTTAGGCTCTGAAGCAGTTGGCCCTCCTGCGGGAGCACCTTATGTTTTGCCTTCATGATGTAGCGCGTGACGTAACGTTGCTTTGCCAAAGCGCGTGCTCAGGAAAGGGGGCATGACTTTCCCATTTCTTGGTGACTCGGTGGCCCAATGCACAAGAAATAGATAGTTATTAAGAAGAATATTTCAGTAATTGAGCATCACGTTAAGAGATTTGAATATTTTGGAAACATATCTATGTAAATTAAGCTACATGTTCAGACTTTTCCTCTTTCCATAAAGTATCTGAGCTTAGGAACTGTACTTACACAACTTATTTTAAAACAAGCAGCTTGTGGCAGAATAGTATTCCACGTGGACAAGAGATGCTGAAATAACCCACGCTGTCTGGATACAGTTTTATTTACCTTTTTTGTAAGAGTAAAAATAATAGTTACCCATCAGAACTGTTCTCTGGAGTGTTTACAAGTTTTAACAACCCTTCTCTTCTCCCCACCTCCTAGTAAAATACAAACTATTGCATAGTTAAAGGACTTCATCCTGCAGGTAAATGTACAGACGTGTTTGGCTTCACTCAGGTCGACTCTCTTGATGATTTTCATGGCTATTGGAGACCAAAGAGGAGGAAAGAAAAACAGATGAAAGATGTTGCAAGCTTTCCTTTCTTAATACCACCAAACTAAATTTATAGCTAATGCACAACTTGTATTAGATTTTAGAATATCTTGATCTGTTTCAGCAAAAAGGAGTTCTGGGTCTGTGATGCACTTGGATGAGAACAAAACCGGTTTGACTGTTTAAGTATTACGCACATTTGTAGTATTTTCTGCTAAATTGATTGTCGTCTTCCACTAGATGGGGCTTTCTTCATTGATGAGTTGAACCATTACTTTTCCTTAAAATGCTTTTGTCCACATGCATGTAAGTGTGCATGTGCCTCACGTATCAGAGTCCCGAAATGTTTTTTTTTTTCCCTCACCTTATCTGTGGGAGTGCAATTTGCAATTTTGGTGCTTTTCAGAAGAAATGGCAGGGTGCAATAGTTGGTGATGTTGAGGCGCCAGTATCGTTTTCTGATGCACTAAATTTTGTAGCATCCTTGTGCAAGCACATTGATTAAATGTGATGGCTGCTCTTAAATAGTGGGCTTGATGGGATGGGAGTCAGTCACCATGTTGGTGGTTTTTAAGCTGTGAATTATACAGAAGGCAGAGAAGTGACACAAGCAGAATTAATACTTGCTGTGTAACTTCAGCCCTGCTCATAACAATCTTGCAGACTTTTCAAAATGCTGCCCAGTGAGCATGACTTTTCAGATACTCCAAATATGTCAGACTGGTTTCTCTTTTGCAGTGTAACAGTATTTTTTTTTATTTTTCTGCAATGCTGCAAAATGTCTTTCCAGTATTTAATTCGCTTAATAACAGGCGTCTATGCATAGAATTTGGCAAATGAAATTTCTGAAGACTGTGGATAGTAAAATGTATTTTTACCTGAAGTACTTGCTCATTATGGATTATTTGTGTCATTGCTGTGGCACAGTCTAGTTACTAAGGTACCAGCTTTTGGTTTTGATCTGGTACTTCCCAGTTGCTGTCATTTTGATTTTCAAGGGATGTCCATCTATTCCATACCTGGTTTTTAAAAGCTAAAAGTAACACATGTACGAGTCCTTCCAGCTACAAAATTATAATCCTTCTGAGCGTGAACTTACCTGCCTGCCCTGCTGAGGAAGGATAGCTACCACCAGAGTTGAGAAGAAAAGCAAACTACCTCTCTTCAGAGCAATGCAGTGGTCCCAAAGGTGAAGCGATCATTCAGGTAGCAAAACAATTTCATTTATATAGGATTACCTCCATGAGAATGAATGTCCAGCTGCTCTCACGTGAGTGCTGCAGCTTGCTTTCCTCCAGGTGGTTTCCTGTTTCCCTGTTTGATGCTTCACCTCTACCTGTTATTCAGAACATTTTCTTTCCTTTGTATCTTCCACCTCCCCACTGAGGAAGCTTACATAGACTTACTGCCTCGGTGTAAAGGAGAAGTTTAAGCATACAGACATTTTTTGGGCACAACCACGGGACCACACAGCCTCTTCCAAGTCCACCATATGTGTGCTTTTCCCTCGGCTCCCCAGGCTGACAGAGTCATATTCTAGGAGGATTTAAAAGTGAGCTTTGATCCAGGTGCTTTTTAGGGTTCTTTGAAGTCCTAGACTGTCCATTTGAAAGCAAAATATTTGAGTATCCTTAGGACTCAAGGTTCAAACAATTTCTGGCTTGAATACGTTAAAAAGAATAAATGAAACCTGGCTTTTTTCTTCTTTTTTTCTTTTTTTTTTCCTCTCGTATGCAAAGACATGTTCTCCTTTATTTGAGATCATATGATTTCTTAATTTTTTTTTTTTTCAGTTAATGCATTGTTTAATATTTCAGTCTGCTCTCCTGTATTTAAGTCATCCTTCTATTTACAGTCGAGCAGGATGACAAAAATAACTATGGTCTCGTAGTGAATCAGTGGAATTTTCCTGCATTTCTCCCCTGATGACTCGGCTGACTCCTAGAGAGCCTAAATGCTTTTGCATTTTTGCTTGCAAGAATGAGGTGGTTTCCCTCCTGCATTCCTGTATTTTTCCCTATCTAGTCTCACTGGGATTTGGTTTTGTTTACTACACAAACAGTAGCTACGGCATTGTGTATCGGGTCATAGATCACTGCCTGAAATTAAGGTTGCTGCATGCCGTATTGAGGGTGGGTTAAAAAAACCCCCACGGCCTTGTGACAGCTGACTTAAATTTTGGGGGGAAGGGGTTGCAGATCTCCTCAGGGATTGCACTGTAAATTGTGTTTGGTTATTGCTTTTGTAGCCATTAGTTTCTTCTCTTTCTTTAATGAAGAAGTAATATTTTTTACGCTGTCCCTCTTTTCCTTCTCTCTTTTTTGGCACAGGAGAGCAATCGTTGCTTATTAACATTGAAGAGTGGTGATTGTTTTTAAAAACTTGCATTGTCCCCAGTTACTGCAGTTTTGTATCCTCAGATAAAATACCTATTCTGCGAGGAGTCATAAAGATATGCTGTAACAGCTCATCCTCCCATCCCCCCCTTCTCCTTCAGTTATCAACAGTGCGTCAGTGGAAATTTCCACCCTTTGCTAATGTGAGAGAAAGCACAAAGTTGCAAAGCAGCCTTTGGAGAAAAAAAAACTATTGCCGTTTTAGGAGCACAATGAAAAGCAGCATATGACTTGCAAGCAGAAATAAAATTAAATTCTCGAGAAATGGTGGGACTAAAATGGTGCAGCAAAGAGCATGGTTTGCAGTACAAACGAATGCTTTTGCTAAGGGAAGGGGGCATGAAGGGTGGTGGCAGATCACCAGCTAGAATTTCTCCTCCCATCCTCCTTTCTGTTAGTTGCAACTGTGAGAGGATTTGGAAGGCTTCTTCCCAAGGAGAAGAGTGAAGTGTCATCTGTTAAATTTACCAGTGGCTTTTAATGGCTTTAACAGAAAATATGACTTTCCCTTTTTAAGGGGTGTGCATCCTTCTGATGTTGTTGTGCAGTATTTCTAACGAATTGTCCAAGCTTAAAAATTGGTTCTCTCCCTAAACTTTTAACTGGGTGGCATCTTTTAATTCTGGAGACCAGAAAATGGTAGGCAGTTCAGTTTTCCAAATATATTACGCCGAATCCTGTTCCCTATTGAAGCCTGTGAGGATTTGCGAGGAGGACTGAGCCCACCAGAGTTCCTCCAAATCCTTCGTGAGGCAAGTTATTCCTGTAGCTCTCAGTAGCCCTGCTGCAGTCAGAGGAGCAGCACCTTCGCTGACGTGACCTGGCACTAGTCCCTTGGCTTCAGTGATGCTCGGCCACAGCCCGCACCAGCTGGGCATCTCTTCTGGAGAGCTCCTTGCTTCAGTAAGGGCTGCAGGGAGATTTTTTCCATCAGACCCCTCACATACGAGAATTCAGTGCTTCGGTCTGGTCTTCCTGAAAAAGACTTCAGAGCCGAATTGTGGCTATTAAGATTTTGAGGATTAGGATGTCTGGCTAAGGAGAAGTTTCTTCGCTGTGTTTTCCATGGGTGGATTCCACCCCTGTGCAGTAATCCAGAACCCGCTGCTTGAGTCATTTCTGGCCCAATGGGTCTGCTCTGTCTGTAACATTTTTGATGTAACACATTTAGTTGGATGAAACTGAACTCCACGGAGCATGAAGAACATGATTTTGTCTGTTGTTCATGACCCCATCATCTTCCTGTATTTCCTGTTCAGACTCAGAGTTCAGCTTCTGGTCTTGGGGACCTACCATTGAAGATTACCTTTGTGAAGGCGGACTGTGAAGTGTGATGCTCACACTATAGTTGACTTAGTAAGAATCCATACCTCTTGCAGAACGAATTCCTCTCTGTTAGGTAGTTTTTAAATCAAACTGGGGTGCTTGATCCTGCTTGGGTAATATGACTTCGTTTAAGGGATATCACTTTCAGGTTATACTGATGCTTCGTGGGGAGGTGTGCTTGAGTGGACTAGGAGGAAAGGGGAGCTTTAATGAGGGGATGCGTAAAGATTAAAATGAAATAACTAGGTGGGAAGTGCTGTGCTGTACACTTAGCCTTTAAATTACTGCTAGTCTTGGAAACGAGGCAAGTGGTTAGTTCTCTTCATTAGGATTTCTGAGACAGTTGCCGTGTCTTTTTACTGTACTAAAGTTAGTGCCATGCCAAAAGCAGACAAAGTGATTAAAAGGTGTTCTGGTTACAGCTCCGTTGACAATGCTGGTTCATTCCCAGCATTTCATGGGAGGAGGGATGGCTCACTCATTTTTTTGCAATAGTGTGATGGCTGGCACTAGGTCGCTCATAACTTGCAGGAACAATAGACATAATGTGCTAATGACTTTAAGATACATCTCATGTTAAGAGTTGGGATCTGAATTTGCATATCTGAGATTAAGTTAATGCGCACTGTGTAGTTGTGTCCCTTGTCTGAAATGGGGCTCATGAAGTGCAGACCTCTTTGCTTGTTTGGGTGTACTGGTGCATGAAGTGCAGACCTCTTTGCTTGTTTGGGTGTACTGGAGTTTTAAAAGCCTCTTGGAAAATTATAGTTGAGCTCATGAAGAAGGTTCAGTTCTTCAGCAAAGGAGTTTATTGCAGAAGTGACCTCGGTGACCTAAGATATTAGCGGGGAGCAATGTTCTCCCTCCCGTAGGTAGGTGGTCGGCTTCTTCTTTATAGGTGTCAAAGATAGCTGTGTGGTGGACGCGAAGTGCTTACCTGGAGAGTGCATTTTATATGTGCTGTGCATGTGTGGAAGTAAGACCTTTTCAGCCCCACGGAGGTCAGCACGACTGTGCTCGTCAAGTGCCAACTGCGCAAGTGGGCATCACCTGGATGTGGCTTCAGCTTTTGCCCTCAGACTGAAAATTTAAGACATGTTCACATCAGAGATGTGCCTAATTTGGGATAAGTCCATCTCCTTGGGTTTCTTTTGCTGTTTTGTTTTAATTTACATTCAGTTCCAAAGCAGAACTTCAAAGGAAGAAACGTGTCTGTATGTATAAAAGCTTGAGACGTTTCACACTGGCATCTGTTCCCTGGAGAAACAATGCTGTGAATTTGAAGAAGGAGAATGCATGTTGTAACTGAAATGAATGTGCCACCCTACTTTTTTTTTTAAGACTATTCAAACCAAGGTGTGGAAATGAATGGAATAGGTACAAGAAGAGTAAGCTCTCTTTAATCTCCTTGGGTAAGCGGTGCTGTACAACAAAGAAGAGTTCAGGCTGAGCCTGCTTCAATTGAACTTTTCTTGTTTGAAATCAACATAATACTGAACTTTTATTTAAAACAATTCTGGTACCAAAATGTAAGAAAAAATTAGAAAGTTTCATTTAAGAAATCCCACAGAACAGTTACTTGAATTAAAGTTGTTGCAGTACAGGTATTTTTTTTATTGTGTGTATGTTTCTCATTGCAGGTATTTTTTGATAGACTTAGAGGCCCCACCTTCGATTGTATCGACCATGATGGATCATTTAGGACGTGATATTGATGTAATTAGACGTGCTTTTATAAAGCATCCTGTATCAAAGACAGAAGAATGCAGTGGCATAATCCCAGTCAACTATGAAGATAAACTAATTGCCAAGAAGAAGTGAATATTTCAAATAGCATGTTTGAAAGTTTTAAAAAAATTTTTTATTCCTGCTTTGGAAAACAATTGTGATAACTAATGTCCATCAAAAATAAGCAGTTTTGGCCATGTTATATGTGTGGTATACTACATTGTCTTAAGTTATTGTAACATTTGAGGTTTCTTTTTGTTTCAAATAATTTAATAGACTTAATCTGTATGCTTATCTTGATATTTGACAACTCTGAAAATTGATTTTCTTTTCTCTGAGCATTACATTGATAATGAAGATTTATCCATCATCAGAATACTAAGAATAGCATTCTTTTCTAAAGGCAGATTACTTCAGAATATGTATATTTACGTAAGAGATTAAGAAGTCTACAATGTAAATATAGCAGTATAGGATGTGATTTGTTGGAAGGGTTTTTTTGCTTGTTTTTGGGAAAAGGTAATAAAAGCGTGATTAAAAATAAAACGTGACTCATTTTTTTTAAAAGCATAAAAGGTACGGGAAAAAATAACATACTAATATACAGTGCCAAAAGACACGTCATTTCTTTCTTTAAGGTAATAATTCTGTTCAAAGTACAGGTAAAAAATTATTCTCTATAGAAAAGGCCCGAAACTTCCAGGTGGCAGGCTAGAGAATAACCGTGCTTATATATGAACAGAAGAATAAAAGATGCTTTGTTTTACCATCAGCTAGACCCGGGTGGACATCTCAAACAGAGAAGAACATCAGGACAGAGGTCTTAACGTATATTTTGTCTTTCTTTTGCTCTTGTAAAAACAGGGGAAACAGCGGTGCATGTGAAAGGTGACATTAATGTAGTATGACTTCCTGCAGGTCTGACAAATTCAGTAGTTTCCAGAGGATCTCCGTATTTCCCCCACGCTACTGAAGGAATGCACTGGCCATTTCTCCCAACGAAGGAGTGCGTATGTAATTTCTGTAGAAAAAAGCAAGTTGACACAGATGAGTTGTTAGGCAAAGAGGATGTTCTTTACCTGAATAACCTTCATCTAGAAGCTGACTCCTCCGGGATACCCGTGTTGTGTGTTGCCAAAGGGAAGCCAGTCTGGAGGCTGAGGTCGGATTCCCAGAGACCTGTGACAAGCTGTGCTCCAGCATGCTATTTCATCATGAGTTTGTTCTCTTTTGTGGAGGTAGCTGGGTCATTTGTTTTGGGGGGATGCTGCCTTTTTTTTTTTAGATACAGAACTTCGGGGGAGGAGGAAACGAGCGTTTCTTCTGAGTATCTTTGTTTTTTAAGGAAAAAGTGAATTGGAAAAATGAAAGAGGAAATTTTCTTTCATCTTTATTTAGGAGATATTTAGGAGACATGAATGCATGTGTGTTTGTGGTTTTGGTGGTTCCCCCCTCTTCCCCCGTAGTTTTTCTGTTTTTAAATCTGCTTTTCTTTTAAGAGCAGACTGTGACATTTTGTCCCTTCTTTCCTGGAAAAAGTGTTGGGAGAATAGAAAGAATGCACTACACGTTTACTGAAGCCCGATCTATGTTAGGTGTGCTTTTTTTTTTTTGTAGTTACTGCCAGTTTCGATCATGTGGTTGCTGTGTACACCGGTGCCTGCTCCACGCGGAGCTTTTCTTCTCAATGATTTTTGCTTGTAGGACAGACCTTCCTTCCATACGTGTGTGCGCTTAGCAAGGAGGAGCCAAAGGTTTGTAAGTCTATGCTATGGGTTTGGCTCCCTGAGCTGCCCTTTCTGGTGGGCTGCTGAAAATTCAGATTCGCAGTGTAGAAAGTGCAAACTTCAAGTAGGGAAATACAGAATGCTTTAAAGAATGTGTTTTACTCAAAAGTTTCTCAGAAGCTTTTCTTAAATAGGAAGTGAACAGAAAGAACACTTTGCCCCTGACTAGGACTTTGGGCCCTAGATTTCATTTGAGTAGAAAGGAGAATATATAAGCTTTCAGCTTCACAAAATGAAGAAGATAGTCAACAGAGGCTGTATACGTACAAATGGTGTATATTTGTCTTTATTCAATTTCCTTTAGCGTAGTAGTAAATTTTGCATTTAATTTGTTCCAATTTCTAGGTTGATGCCTGCATTCAGTAGGAAAATCCTAGATGCTCATTAGAGATGAGCCCATCAGCTTATTATTAAATACATGAACATTATTTGTTGTGAATTAGGACCTTTGGTCAGTCATTCGTGCCCCTCTTTTCTGTGGGGCTCATTTCTGATCTTAACAGGAGATTGATGGATGTCAAGAGCAGAAGACTTGGGCTCCTGGGTCCAGCTCATCCCAAGAACGGATCAGCAGTAGCACATCTCTCGGAGCCTCAGCTGATCCCCAAAAAATACAGCAGTGCTGGCTCTGGGGAAAGTGGTCTCCAGTAGGCCACAAAACGAGGCGTAAGGAGACGTTACCAACCCTGTTCTCCTGTCTTCTGAAGTACTGAATGTGCAAAGGGGAGAGACTGAAAGTCGTCTTTGCCTTTGGGGTAGAAACACTGACCACTGAAACCAGTGGCCACAAGCAAGAGCTGCGCTTGCCGGACTGGTGCGTGGTTACATAAGCACTGGTGCTTTCTCAGCAGGGGGATTTATTTATAAAAAGTCTGCTGAATAGCTGGCTCTCAACTGGATGTACTATTTTCTTCATAATTGATAGTTTCTAATAAGAACATAATTTTTTTTTTTTTTAATAGGGGGTGGGGTGGGGGAGGCTAAGGAAGGAGTCTTGGGTTGCAATTTGTTTAGCCCAGTCAGCCACCCCAGACTGGTAGTTAGCTATTTTGGGAAGCTAATGCATAACAGTGTGCGCCTTTCTCTCTCAATAGCTGTAGAAGCAGGAATTGACACCGGAGTGTATCAGAAGATTTGAGCAGTTCTGGGTTTGAGCAAACGGTCTGAGTTGTGCCATGGAAGAAAGCGAGTAAAGTACCCTAAACGGTCATAAATTCTCCCTGCAGAGGAAGGGAAGCCTTAGCACGTCTTTCAGATGTGTTTGCCTTTTTGATCATCGATAGCCAATTTGTCCCACTGGGCTGCAAGGAACTCTTGATCTCCAAGAATAAAAGTTCAGGACGCTATGTGGTGTTGCTGGAGAGCCAGAAGAGTCTGTGCAGCCAAACCATGGCCAAATACCTAGAATGTCGATCTCTGTTGGCATTCCCAAAGGCCTAAACGGTTTGAATACCAGTACTTTAAATTTTGTTTACTAAAGAATCTGATAGTGAAGCTCTTCAACCCTTCCTTAGATTATGTTCCCAAGTGTATAAAATAAGTAGTTTTATGCTCCTAGATACTCTGGTTTTCTTGTTTGTGGATTGTGGAGAAACACTGTGTTGGGTAAGTATTAAAATAACAACTGGCAGTTTTCCTGGCTCAGGAATGTTTTCTCCGTCTTAACCTTCAGCAAGCAAATGAGCACAAGTGGTTTTATGGTGAAGATCTTAGGTATGTCTTCAGTCACTCCTTTTTCCTGATCTTCTCGCTCTCTCTCAGCTGAATCATGCGCTCTGGAGGTTTCTTCAGCAGACTGAGGGCTCTGCACTGCCAAAGCACTCAGCACTCCGCTTGCAAAGCACTTGGTGTGGCCACTGGCTTGACCCCAGGAGGTTTGTGCATGCGGTGATTTGCTCCCATGGACCCAGAGCCTGTGCATCTTCCGTACATCTGACTAATCTGTCAAAATCCTGTTTGTTGATAGTGTGAGCTTAAAGAATTTCAGGATCCTCAGTGTCAGCAGAATATTTCTGTCACTAAATGTTTTAATGGCACTCTGAAAATCATCTTTCAGCTGGACTTCTACTTAGGAGTAAACTGTTGGAGCTGCAGGCTGAGCTGGGTACAACAAACGCGCAGGGATGTATTGCTTTGGAAGTCATCCGAGGAGCAGTTAGAATGGCAACAGTCAACATGACTCATGGGCTCCTATTGCTGAATCTAGGCTTTGATCACTGAAACACATCACCTGTCGCTTAATGAGATCCGTTTCTGTTTAGTAAGTTGCTACACTCTGTTGTGAAGGAAGACTTTGAAATTTAAAGCAGTCCTGTTGGAGTCATAGAAATTTCTCTTAAGACATGACCTATCTGCCACACATTATGTCTGCCCAGAGAGGCTCCTAGGATCTGTCCAGCACTGCCAGTGTCTCCAGCATAAATGCTCAAGAATCATCAGGCAAACCCCCCAGATACTTTGAACTCGTGGCATGTAATCATGGGCTTAAAAATCATGAGTGTTGTTTAAAATGTGAGTGCTTTTTACTGGCCTTTTAGATTTTATGATTCACTTTTTTCAAACTTTGTTGCTGGCATGATTCTCACATAACATCTGACTGAAGAGCTCTCGGAAAAACAGAAGCTATAGCAAATGAGATGCTTGATAAATTCATTGGGACTGGTGCTATGTCCCTCCACCCACTGAAACAGAACAAGGGAAATTAAAAAGGGAATCGTTATTGTGTCCTTTCCTAGAATTCTGAGGTTCAGATAGGCTAAAAGTGAGAATTGATACGGAGCCAAAACATGCATTTTCCCAACTGCTGCACGAAGGGAAGATTAAAAACGTGTTACTCTCCGTGACCTGTGTAATGTGTTGTTTTCTTAGTGCTGCTTCAACAGACCTTTAAAAACATGCAGACTGCAACTGGTGGACTACCTTAGGCTAATGCTGCTCCTCTTTGCACAGCTATTTGTGCAATGCTGTGGAGGAGTGGGAGAGTCACCACTTATTGAATGCTGGTTAAGAGGGGGAGTGATGCATTGACAGATTCCAGTTCTGGAGTATTCAAGGCTGCCTTCTAAAAGCATTTTTAATGGGAGGTAATGCTCACTGTAAACCTGGGAGAGTTTTCGTTCCTGTTATTTTTGCATTGTGCTTAGGCTGCTAAGTCAAACTTGTTTGGAGAATGCTAACTGGCACATAGAAAATCTGGCTTATTAAAATCTTCAACATGTTTATGCTGAGCATAGTTTGGGGGGATAGTGCAGCTCCACTGAATTGGTAAGAGGCCTCTGGCTGAGTTCTGCAGGAGCAGATGTATCCTGACAGTACAATGCACTTTCACCCAAGGGGAATCCTTTGGCCACCTTAGCAGGGTTTGCAGACTTCTGAACTTTTATTGATGAAGACTCACATGACGCTTCTGTGCAGGGGCTGGTTGGCGCACCTTGGAGAATGCCTAACACGTGCAGGGCTCTCATGGAGCTTCTGACTGTGGTGATGAGGTAAGTTCAGCTCAATTTTCTGCTGAGGGTTGCCGTGAAAGTTACATGCAGGGAGAAAAAGGCTTTTATTTTGAGTTTCCCTTCATGATTCACCTTGGAAGCAGCAGTGGGGTGAGGCAGGGTGGAGAAGGCTTGTTGCATACTCTGTTCTTGCAGGCTGTCTGCTCCACTGTTTTTCGTATGTGACGAGCAGAATGAAAATGTCATATGTAATCTGTTCCGTCTGTATGCATTGGTACCTGGGAAATATATGACTGAGGCAAATGTAAAGAGCAGGATGTTTATTATCTTATTAATGCATGGACATCATTCCCATTCTCTTGCTTAGTGAGTGGGAATGTCGTGAAAGAAATACACTCACTCCTTAAATGTTAAGGAGGTAGGCACCTTAGAAATGCTAGGATCCATAGCACTGGGATGGAGGGGTGAATGGGGCTGAGCATCCCCTTCAACAGTAAGTGGCTGCGGCCATGGTCATAACAGACCATGCTGGGTGAAAAGCGTGATGGAGAAGGGTGTCAAAGGAGTAAAGGGTGTGCATGGAGAAGCTGAAGGGACCCACGCTAAGTACAGGCCACAGAGGCGTGTAGGAATGTTGGGGGGGAAAAACCAAAGTGCATCCCTCCCTCCTGCCCTGAAGCGATCTGTATGTTTGCACAGAGGAGTACTCGAAGCAGCTGGTGGGTATGGGTCTGTGCCCAGTGCGCTCAAAGTAGACACAAGACTTGTGCCGTGTCAGCGTGCTGGAGGAGAATCAAACCAAAATTGTTTGATCCTCCAACTTGCTAACTATGAGGCAGGGTAGGATATTGCAAGTTGTACCAGCCACTGGAAAGTGCAAATGATTTGCTTTAGTAATCCCCGTAATCCCTTATAAATAATGCCCTCCCCTATATTGATGAAAAAAATTACATAACAGCTACACTCAGCTAAAAGGAAAAAAATAAAGGAAACAAAAAATGAACTACTGCATTCGTGATGCTGGTCAGATTCATCTGAGCCGCATTAGGAGAGCTTAGGATTCCTGCCAGAGAAAGGAGGACTATCATCAGGAAGGAAAATCTGCGTAATCTTGGGCTGGAAAAGTAGTTTTCAAGAAACTCCAGACCCCGAGGCTTTGTTTGTTATGCAGGATGCAGGCTGAGCTGGAAGGTGGGGGATTGGTATGTTGGGTCACGCTCAACTACTCGGTCATGGGGACGTTCACCCTGGGGTTCCTACACTGACTGGCCTCCAGGTCAGTAGCAGCTGCCCCCGCTTTGCTGTGGTGGCTCTTCCATATTCCACGTGCGCTATGAGTGAGGAATCGCTACTGGCTTGCTCTGGCACCGTTGTTAAGCTTTGCTGAAAAGTGATTTAGTGGATCAAGAGAGAGAGCTGTGAAGGGTTTCTCTCCCCAGACTGGATATACTGGCAGAGCTGCTGGGAGATGTTTGCATTGTGGTTGAAGGAAAGTTTATTCTCTGGTTAGAGAATTGCAAAAGGACCATCAACTGCTGATTGACGGGCCCAAGATTTGGCTTTAAAAGATGTGTGTGTATTTGTTCAATGTACACTTAGACGCTTGGGGTTGTCCTGAGATCTTACCGTGTCTCAGGCTGTGCTTTGGGCTGCAGTCCTCAGGAGTCGCCTGTGATCGACAGAGCTGAGAGTAATGCCCATTTTATGGTCCTTGGGTATGCCATAGGGGTATGGAGTGCGCAGAGAGACACGGCTAGTGAGTGCTGGTGCTGCACCTGCCTTTCTCCTTTGTCCTTCCTCCTCTCCTGCTTTAGCCACCTCCTGGGAAGCACTGCCCCACCATCCTCTGCTACCCCTGCCCAGAGACTGCCAGCTCAGCCGCCTGAACTTCTCGTGAGACCTGGGCTTAAATGTTGGTGGCAAGCCAGAATGAGGTGTGGGCAGGTGGCCTGTGGCAGAGGACAGGGGTGTCACAGCTGCTGGTAAACGGGTAGGCCAGAGCTGGAGTCACTTCATGGATCCTCATATGGGCCTCCTTCTCCATCCCCAAGGGACAAGTGCATCACCTTGGCTGGACTCAATGATCTTAAAGGTCTTTTCCAACCTAAATGATTCTATGATTCTATGACCTGGAGCCTCCGTGTGCCAGGAGGCCACACCAGGCAGCCGGTGCCTGGCCAAGTTGGAGGCAGCACCGAGTGGGCTTGTCCCTCTGCAGCACCCTGGCTTTGCAGCTTAGGTTCCGGGGTGGGTGGAGTGGGCTTGGCTGGGACAGGGAGGATGGGGAGCAATAGCCTTGCACGCGACGAAATGGCATCAGGCCCATGCGGTGCTGTGCCCAGAGAGGCTCGCTGTGCTGGCTGGTGCTGCCTGGGCTTTGTGTGGGTGGAGGAAGTCCATGGGCCTGGTGGCAGGACAAGTAGCAAGCGGGACTTGCCTCTGGTGCCAGAGGTGGCTGCAGTCCCCCCACACTGGTGCGCCAACTGACGTGCGACCTCGGAGGAGACACGCTGTCTGTGGCGGGGCAGGGAGCAGTTTGGGTGTGCAGTGGTTTGGCCGGCACTATGTTATCCTGTGGGTGCGTAAGGGGTTTGGGCAGCTCTGGGAAAGCCACTGATGAGGTTCCCAGCTCATCGTACCAACCAAGGGGCTCTCATGGCATCCCTGCAGACAGTCTGAGGCCAGGACAGCACGTAGGGTCAGGGAAGGGGTGCCGGGAAGCATGCCGACAAGGCAGCGTAGATGCAGCCCGTCTTTCCAGGTGAAGAAGGCTGCAGTGGGTTTCTCTGAAGGCTTTCTGTGCTCGATGGGTGAATCACTACTGAGAAGTGCAGCACTTCTTGTGTAGGTCTGTGCTGCTGGCTTCTCCACAGCCTCCGCTGACACTGAGTAATCACTCGGAGACGAGTGGGGCCGATGACTGTGAAGAGGATTGTAAATTACAGCATTATAATCGCTCCTGCACGTGACATTCCTCTTGACCTCTGGTAACTCTAAAAACAGCTGTGGTCTAAAACCCCCAGTTAATTGCATTGTGAAGAGCAAGAGCCCCCTCTGAGTGTTATTATGATTTGAATTACATGGTCCTTAAATGCTGGCATTTAAGGAAGTACAATAGTGGTCTTCCTCATGTGAGAATCCACAGAAATGTTATGGGTTCTTTTAATGGTAAATGTGGCCAACCCACTGAAGCCAGTTGGGAGTCCATGCTAGATGGTTTTACCAAAAGTATTTGCTAAGGTATTTTTGTGAGGATGAAAATTCAGAAGTCCAGATGGTCATCAAGGTATCTCATTCTTGCAAACACATGCATATGCTTTGTTTTATTCCTATGTCATTAATTTCTCCTTGGATCTGGGGAAGAATATGTGTTTACTTTGCTTGTCCTGTTGATTTCAATCTGACTGCTTACTTACACAAAGCTAAGCACATACCTGAAAATTTGCAGGATCAACAACTTGCTTGATGTCATCCAGGTCCAAAAATCAGAGCTTTATGCAGAGTTCTCCTAAAAGATTTCTAACAAACATTCCTTGAAAAATAATAGGTTGGGCTTTTTTTAAATACTGAAAATAAAGTCTAGCAGGTTACCCGCATACCAGTTATTTCCTCGTTCAGATGTCAGTTTTTCCTCAGACCTGGGTGAAAGTAAAAATTTTGGAAGATTTTACTGAGAGTTCAACTGTTTTGACTTTGATCAGTGCTAGCAACAGAGTTCTTTAAAAAAAAAACCAAAGAAAAAGCAACTCTTGGCAGAGAGAAGACTCTCTAGGTGGGCCAATTAACTTTAATGAGTTTTCTCCTCTTTGCTATGTGTGTCCGTTATTTTAAAATACCTTGTACATTCGGTTGAGAGCCTTCTGGAGTTTACGGAAAGCCTGCTGTCTTCTCCAGGCTGGCGTGTGGTAGGGAAAAA
>NW_009197022.1:40488-43823 GCF_000690835.1 Fulmarus glacialis
TGACTCCAGATAAACAGATGCCATTTGTTTCTGACATCTTTCAAAGTTCTGTCCCTTACTTGGAGGTCAGACAGAATTTCAATGGAAATGCCTGAATCCTCTTTTTTCCCTTGTCCAGTTCTTTGTAGGTTTTCTACAGTACTTTTTACAATAAAGAAGTTCAATTTTATTTTTTAGTTTGAGCTTCATTGTCAGGAAGCAAAGCATTTCAAACAGAGTATGTCAATCCTCTTTCTATTGTAGGAAACTGCAGTTCGGAGGTACTTGCGCTGACTTGACTTTCAAGCTGTTTCAGGTGTCTTCCTATAATTAGAATAATTTTCATATATTCTTCTACACTTCTCTCATCTCTTCTTCAATGCATTCCTGAATCAATTTCTTCTCTTTTGAATTCTTCTAGCTGAGCGTTTCTATCATTGTCCATGGCCAGTGAGCTGTCTGAGGAACTTTCTATCATGTCCTCTGCAGAGATTATGGAGGAGATCAGGTGAGGTGTACAGCAAGTCTCAAAGCATTTCTTTACAACTGCACTCCCCTGGCTTCATACAGTCATACACACCTTAAGGGCCAGAAGGTGCCTTAGATCATTTAGTTTAATCTACTGGCTATCACAGACTCTACTTATTGCCATACTCCAACCTGTTTTGAATTGGCCTAACAAGTTTGGTTTGGCATAGATTTTCTCTCTGAAAGGTTGCCAAACTTCAAATGAAGATTTCAAGTGAAAGCTAATCTAGTCTCTCTTCTGGAGAGCCTCTTCCACTGGTTAATCACTCTCACTGTCAGATATGAGTGTTGTTTCTGCCTGGCTTCCTACAACTTGCCATCTGTTTGAGAGAGGCAGGTTCCCTCTTTTGGGTTTGAGAAATCCATGGACTTAGTTTCTGAAATGCATCTTCCCCTTGTCTCATGGATCTTAAAAAAAAAAAAAAAAGGGAAGATGGGGTCTCTGGTTCTCCACTCTTCCAATGACATGATAAAAGCAACCAATCTCTTTTAATATCAAATATTGTTAAGGTAGTGCTTTTTAGATGCAGGGCTTTTCCAGATCTGCCCACTGTCTTTGCTACCGCTCATACCATCTCTGGTGTTGCTTTGGTGGACACGCTTCTCCACATCCTCCACTGTTGGAAGAGTGAAAGAAGCACAAAGTGGAAGGTGTAAGCTCAGAAAAAAGGCAGCATGAGGCACTATGCCTGTCACCTTCAGAAGCAGAAGTCAAGATGTGTGCATAAGAATGCTTGTTTGTAAGTCTTATACTGCTCGTGATTATATTTCTCTGATGTACAGCTTCCCATTAGTAGGAACAGTCTTATGAGACACTTTGCAGGAAAAGTCATCTATATTTATATAGCTATTATGTTTATTTGTAGCTTTGTGTATATTACCAGCAAGTAAGTCTATTCCTTCCAGGAGCCTTTCCCTGGAGGATCAGTAGGAGGCAAGATATCTCATTTAACAAGAGAAAAAGGGAGAGAATCTGGGGAAATAAAAGATCCCAAACCTGGAGTGAGAGGAAAGAGAGAAAACTTGGTATTTTTCAGTAAAAAAAGGGAGAGACTTGAAGCAAAGGAAAATAATGAAATAGTTTGAGAAAACACTTGACTAAAAAAAGCAAGTGGTCTAATCAGGAAGAAGAAAATTCAAGAGAGAGTGAGGAAATAAATGAATTTTAGAAATAAATCATCCAAATTATGGTCTTCGGCACTCCTATATTTGATTTCCTAAGTTGTCCATAAATTGTTTGAGGTAAAAAGTATAAACACAGAAAATGTACGTGTAGTGTCTAGTTACTTTAGGCCATGTGTTCACACTTTAGCCTGAACTCCGTGTTCACACTCCCTGTGTGTTGGCTTTCTCTGGCCGTTACCTGGAGTGCAGCAGTTTGCTCTCTAGGCAGGAAAGGGTAGGTGTAGGAGGGGATTAGCTTACACTCAAGCTCTGCTCCTGTGGGCACTTTCGATGCTAGCAGCTCACACTGCTTCCATCTCCAAGCTCAGGTCTGGACTCCAGGCCAGCCACCTTGACAGTGTGGACAAAGTCAAGGTGACCAGAGATGAAGATTTACTACTGCAGCTGAGAGATCTGCCTGACTAAGGTGACCTTTGTGTGGTCCACTGCTTCCAGTTTGCTGGCAAAGAACTTTGTCAGCCTTCAGGATTGACTGCTGTGTATTTAGACTTGCATGGCCAAGAAAAGCTCTGTCCTCTGCAGATGGGGCTGCTGCAGGTTACACTAAAGAAGGTAAGAACACAGAGCAAGGCCTGATGGCAAGGACCTGAATGGTCATAAAAGGCTAGGGTCTTGGTTTTATATCTAATAACTTGGTATCTGAACCTAGGAGAAACTCTCCTGCCTCGGATTACTGCCCCTTACACAGGAGACTCTTTCCTTACACTGAACTCTGGGCACTTTTCTGAAAGCTTAAGCTTGCTTACTTGGCTGGGAACAGATACTAGGGCTTTAGTTTCACTGTGAAACAGTGTTTCCAACTGTTTGTCCAGCAGTAAGAATTTAACCAAAATCTGGGCACCAAAGCCCGTAAGCCAGGTTCTGATAGTCTTCTAGTGCCTTCCCACAGCGACCTGGGTCTGTGTGTTCTGGCTTTTGTACTTACTGTCCATTCACTGTCTGTATGCCTAAAGCTGCCTTCTGGCATATGCACACCTGCCTAGCATTTCAATCGCTGTATTGTGAGACTCCATTTCTGCACTGCTCTGCTCTCTGCAGCCAGCTGCAGAAGATGCTGTCCCAGTCTGCTGACAGTGGACCAGAGGATCACACTCTGGGTTGTAGCTAACTACAACAGGGAAAATCCTTCTGGAAGGGTCACTCAGCTTCCATACTGTTGTGGAAAATTGCCTGGGAAGGGACTGGCATCAGGATGGCATGAGAAGGTGATAAGGCTGGAGAGTGCCCACTGCAAGGCAAGTAATGGTAACTCTGGGTTGTGTAATTCTCTGCCTACTAGCTTTTACTGCAGGGAGTTTGTCCCACCTTGAGTCCGTAAGCTGTTTACCCCAAGATATCTGGAATTTAGAGCCTCACAGGCATGCAGGCACTTGGCTTTCACTGGAACTCCTACCTACATATCTTACAGGGCCAGGATCTGAGCACCGTCTAAGTCTCTGCATGAAATCTGGGTCAGTGCAGTTCCAGTATGGCCATGGATGTTTAGATAAAAGGTGCATGTAGCTCTGCAGATGTATACTCAAGAACTGTTATGTCCCAGCAAGGGCAATGAGGATGCTTGAGGGCATGCTATTACATTCCTTAAATTATCTCCTGCTTTGCACTGCTGCTTTAAAAAAAGGAACAGGCAGGAATGGGCTAAT
>NW_009197022.1:43854-44875 GCF_000690835.1 Fulmarus glacialis
TGCTTATACAGTTTTGCAGAACCAGCTGAGTTTGTAAAACTCTTTGAAAAACACTTGGTGATGAAAGGCTGTATCTAAGCGTGTGTCATTGTAACCCGTATGAGCTTTATAGACACACAGAAATGAAATTAACTGCTTATTTGAAAAGCAGGTGCCGGGTTTGCCTTCATATAATGCTCTGTCATTCTGGTTGTGAGAAAAGTCCCGCTTGTTTCTCCTCGTCGACAGCCGTGCTCAGGGTAAGATTTGTAGGGAGATGTTACAACATGAACAAGTCTTCCCCCATCACACCACTATGTTTTAATGAAATAGTTTCCTGTTAAATCTGGGACAATATTAAGATACAGATCATGCATCCTCCAGCTTCAAACACTTATTTCCCCTGAGAAGATGTGGGGTTTTGTTGTCACTGCCAGGCACTGTCTCCGACCTCAGCCCGCTGTGGAGTTTGTCTGGAGCAGGTTCTCAAAATCCAATCTTGAGCACGGCGGGGGGCTGCTTCTGGTGATGAAGCTGTTTTCTCCTCCCCACTCCTCATTAGGAGAATTTCTTCCATTTATGTAAATGGGCTTCCTTACATCTCAGACTCTCTGTGAGGTGGGGAAAGAGAGAAACCAAGCACCCAACTGACTGACTTGCTTCCTGCCAGCACCTTGTGCTGTTCCCAGCGATAAGCATGGAGATATTCATCCTTCATGTAAGAGCAAAGGGTGGCAACGACCATGCCCAAAAAGCCTCGTGTCTACCACACGGCAGGGCTTGGCAGCCAGCAGCAGGAGGGGGCCCTGGGCATGCGGCAGTTTTGGGGTGTGCAGGGAGGGGCAGCCATGATGTGAGTGATGCCTGTCCGGTGGCTTCCTGGCAGTGGGAACTTTAGGAACTACCGCTCACCCGTTTGGACCCTGAATCTAAAATAACCCTTTATTTTATTTTTTTTAATTTTACCTTTTTTTTTTTTTGGTTGCTTAGGACACCAGTTAGGTAAGTCCTGGCAGGGCCTGAGGGGCAGGTGGCGGGGCGG
>NW_009197022.1:44887-45157 GCF_000690835.1 Fulmarus glacialis
CGCCGCGCGGGTGCCACTGCGCGCGTTGCAAATGGCATGTGGAGGGCCCAGAAACCTGGGCCCTTTTTTTTTGAAACCTAATTAAATAAAATCTGCCTTGCAGGCAACAGAAATACTTGAGCGCTCTCTGAAAAATGCCAATATTTCAGTGCGTTAGTTCGGCGCAGGCCCGCTGCTGGCTCTGAGGAGCTGCCCTCCATGGCCTTACCTTCCAGGAGGAATGTGCCCCTGCGTGACTGCATCTCGTGGGTGTTTTGCCTCTTTTCTGCA
>NW_009197023.1:0-329 GCF_000690835.1 Fulmarus glacialis
CCCCGTCCCCCACCCGGGGTTCCCAATGTGTGGGGATGCTGCTGGTCGCAGGGGCCGGGGGACCCTCTCCCCACGCCCAGGGCTGGGTGGGGGTCAAAACCCCTCGCCACCCCCTCTGCCACTTACCCTGGGCCAGGAGGCAGCCAGCGAGGCAGAGGGCGAGCAGAGGGCGAGCTCCGGGCTCCATCCCGCCACACTCCTGCCTTGCGCAGGTCCCAGGAGACACGGGGGGGCCGTGCCACCTGCACGCGCCCAGGTGACGTCAGGGTTGGGACAGGGCGGGGGGGCATGGCCCCCTGGGGGGCAAGAGGCTCTGGGCAAGGAGGCCC
>NW_009197023.1:515-2549 GCF_000690835.1 Fulmarus glacialis
CCTGAACCATTGCTCCCATGGGACCCTCCCAGCCACGCCGGTGGGCAGCCCCTTCTCTGCCTGCTCCAGGCAGCTCGGGGCCAGGACCATGGTGACAAGGACCGTGCGCTGGGCTGGAGCAGGCAGGGACAAGGTCGCTCCTCACCATGTTGTCTGGCACTGTGCACTCCTGCTTGCAGCTTCGCGCCTGACTGGCAGCTTCGTGCGCTGGAAACCACCCTCTCGAGGTACCTCTGACCCAGGGGGCTGCAGGGAGCGGGGGTTGCTCCCTGCAATCCTGGCCCAGACCAAGCTGGAAAAGGAAACCTCAGGGCTGAAAGGGAGATGTTGCCTTGTCCACAGCCGGGTCCCACCAAGGCCATGAAGCCCACTGAGGCCATGGCAGCAGGCAGTGGAAAGAGTCGAGGGCAGATGCTGCGGACCCCGGGGTGGAGGGACCACCATGCACGGCAAGGGACATCCTGTGCCGCCACTTCTCTGGTCTTAATAAAAGAGAGAGGAAGGGGAAAAGGGAGATTATTCCCGTTTGGTGAGAACAAAATCCCGGGAGGTTAAGGGATGTGACCCAGGAGACAAAGCAGCAAGTGGCAGAGAGGTCCCTGCCGCAGGGATGCCAGAGCATCTCCCCAGCTCCAGCCATGCGGGAGGCTGCTGACTCCTGCTCCCCCAGCACTTCCCTGGCACCTTTCCCACGCTGATCCCCAGCAGCAGATGCCAAGCAGCACGGCGATCAGTTCTAAGGCTAGAGGTTTTGTTTCCAGGCAGTGAATTATTCATCCCCAGCCTGACATCCCAGCCCCATTGCTCCTCTACCCACGGCAGCAGCTGGGGTTGCAGAGAGGCAATTACGATAATGGAAGGAGGCGAAGCCAGACTGACCTGGCTCCCTGCACAGTGCAGCACAGCCAGTGTCAATTTAACATGCAACGATGCCAGCACAGCAGGACAGCCGCCATGCTTGGGCAAGGAGACACAAATTACTGCTGCTTTTATGGTGTTTCATGCCTGAGAGCTGGCACTGGGGAGCCAGTCTCCCCCAACCCCATCTCCAGAAGTGACCGCTGGCCACCCAGCATCACCCCACCATGGGAAGCAGAGGTTTGGATTTGTGCCCTGCTGAGGATATTCATCTGTCGTTTCTTTAACCCTTTTTTGAGGGCACATACACTAACTCACACAGAGTTTTCAAGCCTGAAACAAGCCTGTTCTGCGCTGTGTGGAAAAGCACTTCCCTCTGTTTGCCATGAAGCTGTAACCTGGCCTTCATCTCATTCCACACTGAGCCTGCTTCTTCCCTAGTCTGTCAGTGCTGATGTACCTGTAAACACCTTTCATGTTGTTCTTCACGTCCCTCGACAGATCCAGCTCCAGGGGGACTTCAGCTTTCTCTTTTCTCTGGTCATGGGAGCTATGCCACCACCAGAGCCAGCCCAAGCCCCCCAGCTGTAACAAGCCAAGGGACATGCGCCTATGAAACTGAAATCTTACTTAAAAAGCAGAGGAAACCATGGGAATACTATAAACATTTTATTTATTGTTTTCAAAAAGACAGGAAAATAATCTAGATCATTTATTTATAATTTTTTTTAATAAAAACCTTTACATAATCCTCATGCACAAAGACCTTCAATGAGCCAATGCAAAGTGGCGCCAGGCAGGCTGGAAGCTGCTGCGAGCAGTGGCTGGCTGGCTGTCGCAGGAGGCGCAGCTGCAGTAACCCTGAAATCAGAGCAGACCAATAGACAGCTTTTTTTCTTCTTCCAAAAATAGTCAGTTTCTAAACACAGCAAGAGTAAAGACTGTACACACCAGAGCACATTGACACAGTCAGCTGTTCGCATGTGGGGTGTTCTTACATTGGATGGCAACTCCGCTACACAGCAAACACAGAGGACAGCGTGCGCCAGGCAGCACGCGCCCGTCGAGGGGCTGCCTGGGCAGCTGGGCACTCGCACATGTGGCAGGGTGGCTGCAGGTACCCCTCCCCACGCGGGCAGCCATCCTGCGTGCGGCGGTAAAGAGGCACTCCGAAGT
>NW_009197023.1:2582-6898 GCF_000690835.1 Fulmarus glacialis
TCTGCTCCGTGGGCAGGTGACCTCTTTCCGCAGTTTTGCTTTCAGTGCAGAATTTGCCCCCCCCATCAGAAGCCTGGAGTCCTGGAACACAGCAACTATTACGACGAGCTCCTGCATTTTACTGTGTGCAGGACCCAGGAGATGTCCGTCCTCAGAGGCCTGCACAGCGCAGAGCTCGCCGTAAGGCACAGGCATCGCCTCCCCTTCTCCCGAGTCAGGCGAGCAGCTTGCTTCGCTTTTGGAGATGAAGGATGGAGAAATAAGAGAAACACGTTCGCAGGTCTCCAAATTAGCAAGAGAATGCAGGAAAAGACACTTCTGAACTTAAGTTTCTTCTCCCCCCACCCACCCACAGAGCAAACTTTTAACATAAAGCCCCATTTAAAGCTTATCTGCAGTCAGTTCAGGTGCCAAAGGTTCATCGGTTTACCAAGTGCAGTCCCACCAAAGTGGGAGTCTGCCCACGGAAAACTGTCCCAGAACTCGCTTCACCATCCTCTGGGCTGCAACGAAAGGAGCGAAAAGGATCTGCCAGGAGACGAAGCCCACACCGTGCCCCCCTCCACAGGTACAATCCCACCTGCAGACAGGTTCAACAAGAGGTGCTTTATTGATTCTAGGAAAATGTGTGGTTGAGGGTACCAGCCAGCAAGGTCCAACCAGTCTCAATGCTCCCGCAGATTACAAAAATTCCTGCGTTAGCCCACATACTAAAGCTGGTTTACACCTCTATGGAAAAACCTGCATGGCTAGGGAGGCTGTTCGCCCTCAGAACAAGGGTAAGTGTTAACAAACAGTAAAAACTGTCCATCCGTGGACAGGATTCTTCCTCAATGAGTCACTACTGTCAGCTCCCGTAGGTAAGACTGGGTGAGGCTGCGGAGCTCCTCCAAGGCATAGTCCTCCGGCATGGGCAGCCGACCGATGTGGGGAGCGAGCAGGCGAAGAGGGACACGCTGCACATCAGGCGTGGAGTCGGAGATGGGCTCTGGGGTGTGCTGCAGGCTGAGGACCACCCGCAGCAGGTTAGCAATGCGCTTGGCCATATCTAGAAAGAGCAGGAAGAGGAGTGTTTCTGCATGCTCCACACCATGCTCTGGAGCGGGAGCTAGCACGTGAGCACTTCGGAGCTCACCCTGCAGAGGGGTGAACTTGAACAGTGATTCAACAGGAAATTTTGGAGCAAAGACATTTGGCTGGGTTGGTGTAACCATGCCCTAGTGTGACCCGGCTTTTTCTCAGCTCCAGCAGTGAATCTCCTCTCTCCATACAGACTTCTTCCGTGAGTATAATAAAAATTTGGCCTTATTCCTTAGACCAGACTGTCTTCTGCAAGTATGGTCATGCTTTATTTGGCACTGTAAAACTAAGGATGGACAAGACACTTCACAGCTTATCAAGAGACAGTTGTAAGAGACCAGACCCTGGATGCCACATCAACCAGGCAACAAAAACCGCCCAAAATGATGACCAATAGGTGTATGTACAGTAACTACTGGAGCAACACATGGCTAACCTCACCAACCACAGGCTTCCTCCTCAGCACATGCAGAGGGACAGATACAGCGGTAGCCCAGGTGACAGCCAGTACTAGCTGGGCTAGGCTGTAAAACTGGCTTTCCCAGTGGGTGCTAGATATTGATGTCACTGTACCTGACTGAGCCAGACGGTCCTTTGTGCTGTGGCACTGGATCTGCTCTATCCTATTGCACAGCGATGTCACTTTGGTATGTAACCGCTCCAGCTCGTAGGTGGAACAATCCAGCTGAAAGCAAACAAGAGAGCCTCCAAAGTCATCCAAAGCCTTTCAGCAGAATTGCTCGCAGACTGCCCGAGCTCACAAACCCAAATCTATCCAGCAGAAGACGATCTATGCTAAAACTTTGACATTAACACCTGAAGCGACAGAAATGGGAAGTCTGGAACTGAATTGAGGGGACTGACATGCAGGCTCCCCACTAACTAGCTAACTGCTAGTTTTGTTCCTTCTCCTTCACTTACCTCACTGTCATGCTACATAGAGCATGTTTGCAGGGCACAGCCCACATCTTATTTTGACAGTATCTACCAAGTGTCTCTATATTTTCAGAGATGCACCATATTCTGTTTGCTAGTGTCTGCCAAAGGGAAACACTAACATTAGCACTGAACAGTGAGTAAAAGGCTATCCTAAAAGCAAGAATGTGTATGAGCTTCTAAACTGTAGGAAAAAAAAACCCCACAATTGTTTTAGTCTGTTACCTGTTGAATCCTATCAAGCATCTCAATAACACGGATGTAATCTAGGTAGACCAGCCCCGCCATCTCCCAGTCCTGGATGAGTGCACTACGCTCTGGAGGGGCAAGATCCTCCAGGAATCCTTTTAGGTACTTGTAGTTTTCATTAATAATAGCATCTAAAGAGAACAAGCATGTTAGTAACAGAGCAAAAGGGTTTCTTACAAGTCAGGAACATTGATTGTTAAAGAAAAAGCAACTAATGGACTGTACTCTCCGTCAGTTTTGCAATTCCTTGACACTATGAGCCATGGCCAGAAATGTTTACTCAATTTATGACCTACAAAAGGCAAGTCTAAGGCCATCCCATTTCCAGGGGGGAACAGGGAGCAGGGACAGCCATAGGATCGGGGCTCCAGGAATGCTACCACTGCCCTTGTTCTCTGAGGCACCTCTGGCACAGGAAGGTGGATGTGCAGGTTAAGCACTGCCCTTCTCATGTGTCTGCAGTGAATCATCATCATACCAGCTATCATGAGAACTACTTTGAAACAGCCAGTCACTCTCTACTAACCCTATTGCTAGAAACACAGCCCTACCCCTTCATATTATTGAACACCCAATGACTTTTGTTCCTACTATATTTATGTGTGCTGTTCAAAAGACAGAATGAAAAAAATTAGGAGAGCAGACTCACCTGAGGCTAAGTGTCTGACAACCAGCTTGTGACACTGGTTCCAGTGCCCAGCCCTGAACAAGAAAAGGGCTTCTTTATGCTTGTCACCCTCCATCCTTGCTCGAACTGCCTTTGCTTCATGAATCCACTCCGGGGGGACGCAGAGCCTCTGCATCAGAAAAGTCTCCTTGGCCCAAGAGTCTGGTGTCTCAGAGAGAACACAATGCCGATTTAGGAGTTCACGCACTGCCTTCTCCCGTATGCTAGGGGAAGAGAGGACAAGGCGTTATTTCAGCAAGCAGTCCTTCATATCGCTCCGTCAGAATATACACTTCAATACAAGTAGCCGAGGACTGAACGAGGCAGCAGTGAACTGCATTATACTTATCAGCGACGGCATAGGCACAGGCATAACAGAAGGCAAAAGTCAGCCTTGCCAGGCCTTGAACAGTCTTACTGTAGGATATTAAGAAAAGTTTAAAATCAGTCGAATTACTTCAGTACAGGTTAACCACTAAGAAAGAAGTCATCGCTAGTCTTTTGTAACATCTTAAATGTTGTAAGCTTAAATATTTTTAAGAATGATCCAGGCCCCTAAAAGTAATACACAGGCTCTATTTGAAGTTAATTGGTTGGAAAAAAATTCTATTGCAATGTATTAATGGTAGCTGTAAACATTAACAGCAAGAGACACCTTTCCAGAAAAGATGTATTATTTCCAAGTTTAAGACAATTTTTTGTTAAGTCCGTATTTCACAATAGAAGCAAAACATGCATTTTGGTGATTCCCAAACTTTCCTTTCAAACACACTTGCTTCTGTTCAGCTCCAATGGGAACAGTTACAATATTCTGCATTAATGATGCTTCCAGGACAAGTTCTTGACCATAGTAATCTTGCTGAGCCACAGACAAGATACACAGCCCTAGGATATCAAAATGACTAGAGATCTTCTTCAGGAGCTACAGTCATTACAATACAATACTATTTAACATCTAACAAGACATTTAACTAAGCAGAATTATTCATGCCACTTCGTAATCCCGGCACGCAATTTTTACAAGTGGCATGAAGTTCTCCAGTTGTGCAGTTCCAGTTTAGTGTGAGAGACGCCATTGATAATTACGGTATACACAGCAGGTCTTTAAAACAGACAACACATTATTTTCAAGGGAAAAAAAAAAAAAAAATCTTTTACTCACTGCGTATCTGGCTCATGCAGCAGTATAAAAACAGCCCATTCCCAAAGACCTTCGCTTTCAAGCTGGGCAGCGTAGCTAGCATTCAGCACTCCTTGACTCTGCTTGAATAGATGGGTATAATTCAGGGCTCTGAGCACTTCCCACAGGTGCCAACTGAGACGATAGTCCAGAGGGTCAGATGTTACACTCCTGGGATCAAGCAGCTGGTCAAGATCATAGTGC
>NW_009197023.1:6913-44571 GCF_000690835.1 Fulmarus glacialis
GCAACATAAATAGCTAATTGTGTCCACGTGACAAAATCAGAAATTGGTGCAACTTAGTTCCTTCCCTTCACCCACCTCCAATTATTCCATACATGTGATTCACATGGGTGTGGGATTTTGGTTTCGTTTTTTAAAAAAAAAGTTATAGGAGCAACTGTTAAAATCCTTTTGCTCTTCTTTTGAGTCTGCATCCAGACTGTCACAACCTTTTCTTTTGTATGTGCTCCTCCTGCAGATTTTTCAATGCCTTCAAAAAAGGCAACTATGGTGAAGCACGATTACTGCGCTCTTCACACACAGAAAACACGTAAGAAAAAAACCGACAAATGTGCTCCAAAGCTTAAGTTCCGTCATCTATACCATCACCAGCAGTGACAGCGTCACCACGCTCTGTAAGGGTGTACATGTAAGGCAGATTTTTGACTACTGTAAGTGGTTCAGTAAACACTGAAGCTAATTTCATATCCCTGGTTTGGGAATTCAAGAAGTCAGACTGATGAAGATTTTTCTAAATAGTTTTTGAACTATTTACCCATTTACCTGTCACTGTAGAGCTTTAACAAATGGAAACAGACATCTCTCAGAGGTCTTCCTGCATTATCATCTTCTTCAATTACACAACCAGAATCTTCTAGGTAAGGAGGCAGAGGACAGCAGGCATATTTTTCACACTCTGGTGTGTTCTAAAGAAATAGTTTTAACAGTAAGTTTAAAGATAGTACTCTGAACAAAACTACACACTGAATTCCACACAGATCAGCAGGCTCACAAGCATGCTTTCTGCTTCAAAGTAGAAGTGCATCCTACTGCACCTGCAGTTAGAACTTACACAGCAACTATATACTAACATGGTGCTAAAAAGAAAAAACCTAACCCCAAAATGCTTTGCCAGGCTTAATTTCATCTCACACTGAGCTCTTAAAAGCCACTGTGTGGAGGTATCCTCAGCCCTCACGTACACACAACCTGTATTTCTGAATGATTTTATAGCTGGAAAACCACATATGACTTGATCGAACGAAAGACAGTGCTTCCCTGCAAGTTTTCTCTCCCTCTGTAGCTAAGCAGAATCTGGACAGCTAAGCAAGCAGCACTGAACCATTTTACAGGGCACTGAACTGCAAGAGAACTGTTGTCTTTCATACCATCTAACAAGTCTGGGTCACCAAAATCCTCTTGACATTTTCACTGCTGGTAAGAACACTAGATCTGAGTTTGGAAGAGCATTCCACATCCTGCTGGTTTCCAGTTATTAGCCCTCATACACTAAGTTCTGGAAATGAGCCGTATCCACTTTTCCTCCACATCGTCGGGCCGCAGTGAGACCACCCCCACGTTCTAACCTAGTAGCATTATCTTACGTTCAAGTCACAATAAAACTAAAGCTTGGTATTTTGAAGTGATGAACACTTTATACTGACATACTGTGTACAAAGATAACACTAAATATTCCTGCAGCATTGAGCATGCATCAATTAGAACTTACTAGACTTGATGCTGTGCTTGGGCTATCTTTTAGGCATATGGATCAAAGGCTGAACTATCTTTAGTTAAATGATTAAACACTTTTTTCAACAGAACCCTTTGTCTTTCTGTATACAGAGGCTGACAGCTCTACAGCAACAAACAAGGCTTTGCATAATGCATGCAGCCACACACTGTCCGTAGAACAGCTTCCACGTTTGCTGTAGAAACAGCGAGTGTAACAAACAGGGTGTATAGTCCAGCAAAGACTGTTTTAGAAGTCAGGCAGCTGAGTATTAGTCATCACACTGGGAAAACTGGCAGGCTACCTAGTTCAAATGGCCTTCCTACTGCTGGCCACTACCCATCTTCCTAATTTTGTCTAGCCATCAAACATCTGGAAACACTCAATCAGGGAGAGAGATGCTTCAAAGAAGTCACTACCAGAACACCCTGAAGAGCAGGTCCTAAGCTTCTTGAGTGACTAGAATTACCAACAGGTTCAACCCCAGTGCTTTATTCCCAATTCCAGTGGGGGAAGGAACATTCCTATCAAAGCAAACTGCTGCAAAAACTCATCACTAAAGCTGGTGAAGAAATCCAATGCTGTGACAACTGAAATAATGAACCCATACGCAATTCCATACTCAGCACCTCTGCAGCGATACTTGACTGCTCACAGAAGTCTCAGAGCGGCGTCAGTCAATGGTACCAAGTAAGATCTCCTTTTACCCAGGTATGACTGACCTACCTGAAACGCTGACTCGTACATGGCAAGCGCCTTGGAAATAGAAGCTGTTGGAGGAAGCAGGTACCAGAGGTGGATAGCCATGCAGCGCTTCCAGTCCAGCAGTGAGCACACATTGATACTTATTGTCTCCGATAACTGCCACACCTGAAGAAACAAATTACTAAGTTTAGTCAAACTTATCACACAATGGTCGGTACATACCAGGCATACAACAGTAAGAGATTACATTAGTTAAAAAAAACACATCACCATCTTGTACTCCTTTCCTGCTGTGTACCATGTGCTGTGGTTGAGTGCTACAGCTTAAACGTACCGCCGTCAAGAAGAGGAAGTCAAGTCAATGACAAAACAGCTGAGTAACAGAACTTACAGGCTTTCCTGCAAGCAGGGCAAAGATCCGCAATCTCTCTTCCTGGATGAAGCAGTCTGCCTGCAGCCTGTGCCAGTCTACCAGCTGCATGGTGAGGAGGTCTCGAACAGGCTGGCTACCTGCCAGCTGGGAGAGGAGCAGAGCAAGCCTGTGTTCGCCTGGAACAGGAGACCACAGCACATCAGGCAAATCCTCCCAGCTACCTGGGCCACAGCTACCTGTTCCTGAGTTGTGGGACTTCGATCAGCCTACAGCTGCACAACTGTTTTTTGTGCACAATTTCTGATGAAATAAAGCACTCCATAAACACCTACCGGAATGAGGGCAGGGGGAGAAGACAAAGGAATGGGAAGGACAGACTCCCCCCCAAAGGAGACAAATGAAAAGTTTTAAGATTTGAGCTGACATAGAAGACCAAGATGAAACTAGCCATTAGGCTCTGAAAATACACGTTTTTAAAACAAATGTAAAGTGCTTAACAGAAGCTCAATTAAAAAGAACAGTAATTAAAAAACCTTTCAAAGGAGATACTATGCAAAAAACCAGTTCCAAATGCAACACAGCATTACTTTGTAACTCTAGGAAAGCTGACAAGTAAGCCAGCGTAAGTATGACCAGGTACTCTGGCAGCAAGTAGACAAGCCAGCCCCCACCTTAATCACTGTCTGACAAGGGAAAACTCCATACTCACAGTGGCCAGTTACTATCAGCTCTCAAAGTTTAAATTCTCTTTATGTGTCTCCCTTCCTCCTCCCCCCAGAAAACTGAGCAACTTAAGCATCTTACCTGACTGCTGTGCCAGCCTGCAAGCTTCACCAATCCTCTTCCCAGTAAGGCAGCTAAACACAGCCTCTACATGATTACCATGTCGGGACAAAGAGACTTCCTCCTCAATTCGTCCTGCAGCAGTCTCTGACAGCCAGCGAGAGAAGGCTTTCCTGCGCTCCAGGGCTAGGATGTATTCACTGGGTTCCTCCAAGCTGGCCTCTAACTCTTTCAGGTTCCCCCAAATCGCTTCACATAAAGTCCACGCCAAGCACCAGTGCTTCACAACAGCTGTCAGGACAGAGTTATTCAGTCATCAGGAGTAAAAACATACAGAAAAATATTTAGAGAGGACTCATACAACGTTATAAGCATAACCTTATAGGATATCTTAAAGGATATCCTACTGTTACAAGTCAACGCAGGAAGTCAGCTAGCTCCCCAAACGCAATCAACCGTGTTTATGCTTTCAGAAAGAATGCTGAGGTATAGTAAAAAACATACAGAAAAATATTTAGAGAGGACTCATATAAGGTTATAAGCATAACCTTAAAGGATATCCTACTGTTACAAGTCAATGCAGGAAGTCAGCTAGCTCCCCAAATGCAATCAACCGTGTTTATGCTTTCAGAAAGAATGCTGAGGTATAGTAAGTTTTTCTGGTTTATTCACATTTCACTGCTCTGATGCAACCTGAAATTAATCTGAACTGGACAGTTTTCCAGATTCACTACCACCACTGTGAAAAGAATTATTCCACACTCACCTTCTGTCACAGCAGGATCCCCAGATGCCTTCCTAACCCAGTCAGCATAGTCGTGAATGGCAGAAACTCCTGGGTTGGGTGCTAGAAGAGGACAGCGTTCATCCATATGGACAGTGCTGTGTTTCAGCTTTATCTCCAGAGGGATGAGATACAGCTGTTTGTCTCTGTCCATGTTCCGTTGTTCTAAGCTCAGCTTCTCCACATGAACCTTGAAAGAGGATTCTGAGAGTCTAGAGGAAAAAAGAAGATAAAAACAGGTAGCAATGTTCTGAATTGTTCTCCATGCAAGTGAACTGCACTCATCACGGAGCAGCTGCTTTGTGCACCTTGTCCTAATTTTAACATAAAGACAGTATATGATCCAAGGTCAACAGCTAGATACGAAGAACCTAGTTACACAGCCTGGGATTCAGAACCAGACTTTGGCAAATAAACCTCGTTGACCTGGGTGCTTCCAGCTCTCAGAAGGCAATTAGCACACCTTACATTCCCCGGTGCATTTTGTGAGAGCACCTCGTTCTCTCAGCAGATTAGATATGCTGGAGAATATCAACCAAACAAGCAATTTGGAAGACTTAAATGGCAGAACATCTAGCTATATTCCAGTCAAGTTTAGGTATGGAGTTACACAGCCCAGGAAAGGTCTGTATACTGCTTTATATAGAAGCAGAATTGAAGGCATCTGAATTCAGAAGCTAAACAAGAAATTTCTTAGGTAGTGCAGATATCCTCAGGGGGATTCAACAGCAGATTAGAAGCTTCCTGGACAGTAATTCTGAATTTTCTCTCTTCAACCTTTTGCTGGATGACAGTGCTATTTACCTGTTAAAAAAATAACTACTCTTACTATGGTATTCCAGTTCTTTGAGATACAGATTTTTGTAAAGTAGGAACCTGAAGGAAATCTCCATTGCTAACATGATCTTGCACCACTTCCGCATATCAGAAGGAATATTAAGCTGAATTTCAAAAAGGTATCGACCTACAATCAAGATTCTTTCAAATCTGAAGAGAGAATGTCAAAACCGTCCTGAAGGAAACTACTACTCACGATTTTGGAGCAACAGGAGTTGGCAGGAATCCGTATTCGATGGACTCACACTGAGGATCTTCCATTTCGCTTGATCCACTCAATTGATCTCCACAATTGACAAGTGTCCAGTTGGGTCCCCAACCAACACGAAATGAGCGCCCCATGAAGAGTGCCATATCCATCAGTAGCTTCCCTTTTCCGTAGGTGATGGACTTTTCCAGAGGTACAAGCCCCTGCTGCCTGCCAACACCAACTGTTTTCATCTGTACCTCAGGGACTGATGGTGGTACAGAGAATGTAGACGCTAATGGAGAAGTTGCTGACCAAAGGGCAACAGAAGGGGGACTGCTCAAAGTCCCTGGTCCCTTGAAATCCTGCGGAGCAGCACTTGATGGCTGGAAAATTACATTAGCAAATTTTGACTGCAGCAGCCCGCCAACTAGAGGGAAGAAGCAGGAAGAACGTTTAAGTGAATGGGGTACTCACTTTTCAGGCAGTGTATTTCTGATATTTCAAAGGTATTTTAGTACTTGAGCAGCCAGTGAAAACATTTGCCATAGTTTGTCATGGTAACGCATAGCTAAGCATGATTATTTGCAGCCTGAGAACCGTAAAACCCACCATGCACAGCCTGATTTGCATTGTCCAAACAAAAGCACATGGTATTACACCAAGAACAGTACATATAGAGTCTCATCCCAAAATTCGCAGTTTCCAAAGAAGTCACTAATTTAATGGATATTGTCATAGTTAAGACCGTTAGAACAGAAGCATCTCACACAGACAGTAGACACTGATTGCTATTAACAGGAACAGGGCTGAAACTGTCCCCACAGAAACATCTCAGGTCTGCCCATTTAATTCAGGAAGCAACTCCGTGATTGTTATTAGAGGTATTATTCCTACTGAAATCATGAGTTAGTGGATGTATTGAGTGTAAACAGCAAGGTTTTGGTAGTGGGGGGGCTGCAGGGGTGGTCTCTGTGAGAAGAGGCCAGGGGCTGCCCTGTGCTGGACACAGCTGAGCCCATCAGAGGAGTTTGTGGCACCTTTGAACCAATCAGCAAAGTTGGTGGTGCCTCTGTGAAAACTTAAAAAAGGGCAGAAAATGCCACACAGGCAGAAAAAGAAAAGTGAAAGCAGCAGTGTGAGCACCAAGTCAAGAGAAAGAGGAGGGGAAGAGGTGCTCCAGCACCAGAGCAGGTATTTTCCCCGCAGCCCTCGGGAGACGACTCACACTGGAGCAGTGGAAAAGTGTGAGGAAGGAGGAGCGACAGAGAGGAACTATGGACTGACCACAACCCCCCATTTCCCATCCCTGCTGGGGTGGGGAGGAGGTAGAGGAATCAGCAATGAAAGAGAGAAGTTGAGCCTGGGAACAGGGGGGCAGGGTAGGAAAGTGTTGTTTTAATTTGTCTTTGTTTCTCACTACCCAAACCTATTTTAATTGGCAATAAATTAATTTTACTCAAGTCAACTCTGCTTACCAGTTGCTGTCACAAGCAAAACAATCTCCCTGTTTTTACCTCAACCCATTTTTCATCCAATTTTCTCCCCCTGTCCTGTTGAGGAGGGGGAGTGAGAGAGCGGCTGGGTGGGCATCTGGTTGCTGGCCAAAGCTAAGCCACCACAGTGCACAACTGTTCTGCCATACGTTCAGCCAGTGAGAGGATTTTGCCTGTTAATATTGAAATTAAACTCTTTCTTCATGCAGTATGTAGTTTCTCACAATACCTGAGTATCTTTTCTGCCCTTGTGATTTTGAAATAGGGAGCCTTGGAGAACAGATCTCTTGAGAAGTATCCATTTTTACAGGTTGCTTCCCACGGTAATGATCCAGGATCAAATCTAGGTCATCATCATCAGCAAGCAAGGAAGCTTTCATAATCTAAAAAGGTGGTAAGTAAAGCCTGCAGATTAGTAATCACTCTCACAGCAGCAGCCAGCTGATCCTCACCAGCTCCTTTCCCAAACAAGATAACTTCTATGTGTTGCACATGACCAAACAAAACACTCATGCCACAAATATTTCAAGTAACAACGAAGGCACATAGTTCAGGAGAACCGAAAGCAAGTTCGTCAGTTGATAAAACTTTTCCAAACTACTAGTTAAATCAGTGTTACAGTACTTGTTAGGATGGGTGTGGAGTCCTAAAATAATCATATTTTCTTAGATCTCAGCTTTATCTACTTGTTTTTCAGCTTAAGTAATAACTCCAGGACTATTTTGTCCTTACAAATTAAAAACACACGGCAGAAGTCCACAAGTGTTCAAGGTACTATCCTTTCACCAAACAAATAAAAACATCAACACCAAAACCCAAATTAAGACCAGTTATCCTATTACCTTGTTTTCCACAAACTGGGCCCAAGGCAGTCCTGTCTAGTTTAGCTTATCACATTGCGCACATTTCCAAATTTGGAAATCTGAATTCTAGCCTTAAGACAATTTTCGTTTCTACATTAAGCTTTTCCTGTCTATAAAGATTTACCACAGGAACACGTAAGTAACATGTAAGTTTTAATCATACTATAGGTGTGATGTATAGTTTATTACAAGTTGGTCTGTAAGTACCCTTGGGGAGGCAAACTAAGAAGTTAGTGAGTTATTACAAAGTCCTCTCTTTCAGAGAGAGGAAATTGCAAGACACTTACCTGCAAGACATGGGGGTTAATACCGAGGGTTGACACGATGTGAGTCGAAGCAGGCACTGCCTCCTGCTCTTCTATCATGTTATCTTCTACAATGGACTCCTGGGGAGGCTCCTGGGTGATGTCTGCCATATCGCTGTCCAGTTCCACAACCCTGCCCAGCTGCTCCACTTCTGGGGTCTGCGGACACATGCAGAGGCCATGTCAGACAACAACAGATTGCAACAGTTTGCCCAGAAAGAATATTTAATAGTTTCAACAATCACCTGCAAATGAAGCGGAGTACTCCCTTGCTTGTGTCAAGACTCCACATTAAGTTTAGGGATGAATATATATAACCTATTCCCATTTTCTTCAGAGTTGTAAGATAACAGTGCAAGTTACAGTGCAAGAGAAGTCACGGTTTAGTGATGGCCTCCTGAAGTTCACCAAGTTCTGCCATTCAGTTTAAGAAACTATTCTTCAGCTTTCCATTTTTCATGTGACCAACAAAAAGGAAGAGTTTTGTGCATCTTGCCTCCCTCCCCTTCTCCCTCAAAATGCTATCACACAAAGAAAAGTTTCCTGTGCCTAAGTTCAACCTGGGACATTTTAGATGACTGAGCAACCAGTTTAAAAGCAGCGATTCTCCAGCATTAATGTGGCTGATGAGCAGATGAGTCACTTAATACCTGCTTTGTTTCCTCAGCTGTGACGTAGTACAAATTAAAAACATTGAGTTTATATTCCACAAAGAACTTAATAGAAGTTTGAAGCGGACACGAGCCCCTTCAAGGTCATGTAAGACTGGGTCACAGCATCTCTGTGTGTGCACACGCATGTGTAAAATTTTTTTTTTTTTTTTTTAATTTTAAACCAGGACACAACTGTCATTGGAGCAGAAAGTTGTGGGGTTTTTCCAATTATATTCAACTTATCACTAGCACATCAGCAGTTAGAAAGTTAAATATAGTAGTTCTCTTCCAATCTGCAGCTCAATTTCTCATCTCTACTACTAGTCCAAGGCAGGAGGAAGAATTAACTTTATGATTTTTCTGAAGGCAATCACATGGCGGCATCATTGTGATGAGCCTGAGGTGACTTCTACACACCTTCAACTGCTTAAGACAACTTGTACTCACACTCCAAGCAGGGCCAGAAAACATTCAGCCAGTACAAACAATGAGCAGACATCAGAAATTAACTCTGACCACTGTCACCGCCTCTAGTTCTAGTGTCACTGTGGCGACATCGCCTCTAGTGTCACTGTGGTGACAGCAGCGAGCCCCCCGAGCCAGTAACAAACCACAGAGCGTGACAGAGCACTGCAAGCCATTCAACTATTTGTCAGCTCTGCTACCAGAAACTGTTTGAAAGGATAAAAAACCCTGGAGAATGCCATTCATTGCTGATGTTGCACAGCTAACAGGCCAAGCCAAAAGAAGCACCTGGCCCACGAATAATTTGCCTGTGCCACGTTAGCTGAATGGCCTTCAGGTGGTTCCTGGTGGGATCCCCAAACCTCAGCTCCAGTGCACTGGTTTTGCTCCAGTCTAACCACCCCCTGTTGCTTAGACATAAGTGTCCTGTGAAAGATTCATGTTTCCAGCTTACTTGGTTTCCAGAAGCAACAATGTACAGATTGCTGAAGCAATGATCTGGAGCAATGCATATATATGGGCAAGGAAACTGTGGCAGATAGTGCACTGGAAATCGTGCTAAGGAATTTAAAAGCATATTCAAATGGCTGCTTCTTAGCTCATTTGAATCAGCCAAGAAATGTGATGAAGGTTATCAGATGAGGCAGATAAAATTAGACTGGGGAGGCTGTAAAGATAGAACTTAATGGCAGACAGGGAAAGATCCTTAGCTAGTGGTATCTGAGTATGCCTACAGTATGCGGAACAGATCTACAAGTCAAAATATGGTTACAAACAGAAAAGTTGCACTACTCCCTTCATTGTGCTTTAATGCAGCCAGGTCCCTGGTTAACTATTTCCTGTGGACCTTGAAACATTAAGAAGTTCATTAATATTCAAGTTAGTGAGGGAAGAAAAAAAAAAACCCACTCCAAGTCTAGATCCTAAATGCTTCCTACAGACTAAAGAGTATTATTTTCAGATGCTTTACACACCAAGAGTTTGGCAAATTTTTAAGCCATGCTATGTTGTTTCTCAGAGGTTTGGGAAATGAAGCTAGATGTTTTTCCTATTTTCAGAAACGAAAACCTTCGTTAATAGTATGCAAGTCAAAGAGGTTCATTAATCTGGACAAGTTTTTGCTAAGTACATTTGAATCTATAAGACAGGTCTGAATAAATCACACATATTCCCAATACTTTTGACTGCTTAAAACATCAGCTCTGGTCCCCATTAACCTGAACAAGAAGCAAGAAGGGAAACTGAAAGGTGGTACATGCAGGCAAGCCTGTTAGACAGCCATGTGTTCATCTCAAAATGCAAATTCTTAAGGAATCTGCCTTATGACAGCAGGATGAACTAGCAGATTTTAATGGGCCAGTGAGCCAGGAGGAGTGATAAAGCAGCAGCTGTACACCACTTTGGGATTCTCTGAAGCCAGAATTCATAGAAGAGGTGGTAGCTCACCTAATTTGTCACTACAGTAGTACGTTCTGCTCAAAGAGCAGACTGCACTGTTACAGGCTTCCTGTTTGTACAGTGATTAGGACTTCTACCACCGGGATCCTGAAATGCACCAGTGCTGGCTGTACTGAAAGGTATTTAGGTGAACGGCTGCCACCAGACCTTTCCTTCTGGGCTCCTCTAAACTGTGTGGAGATCTAAAGCAACAGAGATGGAATGGCTCATGTGTTTCTACAGAGGTTATAACTAGATCACAGACTATTAAAAGCAATTCCCAGTTGACTTAATGTCTTCCTACCACAAAGGTAAATAAATTGTTCTTTTGCACAAGCAATGATAAGTGTGATTTGTTGTACCTCCTGACACTACGAATAGACCCTTGTCCAGAAGGGCTCTGAGTTACCCAGAGCCAACGGCCAATAAAGAGAAATGCTGCTAAAATGTCTCCTGGTTTCAAGAGGACTAGACCCAGTACAAAAAAAAAAAAAAAAAAAAGGAAAAAAGAAAAAAGCGTTCAACCTATTTGACAGTACTGCCTTTTAAGCTGTTTTTCATGCTTTGACTTCAGAGATGCAGAAATAAAACTCTCCTCTGCTGCTTCCCCGTGATATGACACAGCATGAACACTGGCCACATGCCAAGCAGCACCTTGGCACATGACCCATGCCTCAGCGACCTGCAAGCTTAGAGATTGCCTTTCACCGCAGCCACAGATTACTGAAGGGTAAAACAGAAAGCCTCCTTATGCACAGCAACAAAAACCTCTCAGCAAGTCCTATCCAGCTGCTAAATACCCTCTGCTCAGCCCTCCTGCACACCCTAACTGCTGAAGGCTTACTTTCACAACTAGGCAATGGAGAACCCAGTTTTGGAAAAAAAAAAATCTGCTCTCTGCACTTGCTTTCTGTTTTATGACAGGGTACTTCAAAAAGCTGTAGGTAGTTCACAAACGTTTACCATTAACACCTGGCATAAAGAATATATTCTATCCCATCAATGGCAGGATGCCTTCCAAATAGGCTGTTTTTTCACCCACAATGAAGCAGCTCCTAATTTAGCTTGACAATATCCATACTAATTACATTTGGAAAACGCAAGTATATCAACTGCAATGAGACTAACATTTAAACCCATGTAAAGGATTTTTTTTTTTTTTTAAATGAAATTAACGTTAGACCTTAAGGGGTTACCAATGAACTGGATAAAATGCTACCTTCCCTGTGTAAGACAGAGGCATACCACTGAGGATGTTTTACAAAGCTTTAGAAGCAGTCACATCCAACCCAAATACGCTTAAAAATCCAGCATATAACCAGCCTTAAAAAAGTAATTTTTAATAAAAATAGAGCACATTCTTAAAATATAAAGCATACAGTCTTGCATACTAAATGATGGTCAAGTCAAATTAATGCACAATATCATTCTCAAGGCAGGCAGCACGAGGCGTTATAATTATATAGCATATATTCAATATTCACAAAGACAAGTTTTCTTCTGTAAGTGGTGCAAATATGCCAAACTCAATCTAGACCAGAATTTAAACAACAAACAAACAAGAAACAAGGGTTTAAAGCCTTCCCATCCCCACACATTCTCGGTATGAAATGTCAAGTATCTTAATGAAAAAGAGCATGCAAACACTCATCAACAGGTCAGAAGAGCTACTGAGTCTGTGCAAGTTTGTGTAAGGTTTTGCTCTTTGTTTTCCAGGCTACTTGTTATTTCAACAACCCCTCCCTAGGCACCAGCTATTCTTCAAATTTTGTTTTATGAATTCCCTTTAGTCACTGTCCTCCTTCTACCTGAGATGGAGGTGTTGGCTTGCCGTTTAGGGTCATTTGCTGGGGCGGCAGATGCCCTGGGGGCAGCACAGGTGTAGTTTTTAACTTCTTTGTGTCCACTTTTGAAGGATGCTCTTCCTCTTCCTCATCTGAATCTTGCAAGCCATACTTGGAAAAGTGCGCCACCTGTGTAATGAGAAGGACAAATACGTCACACCTTGGAAGAAACATTTCAAGCATCCATTTCCAAAAGGCCTGAACAATGAGCTGGCATAACTGTCCACCTTACAGAGCAGTTATGACACCTGGAACAAATTCAGCTTTTGTACAGACCAAAAACATCTGCCGTATGCAGGTCTTAGCCATTCAAAGAAGTTTTCATCAGTTTGGTGAGGACAGTTCGCACTATCAATGAAGGACTTGAGACAGTTTACAGAAGTTTAGCAAAGTTTTTGAATGAAAGTTCTCAGAAGATTCCAACTTCAGACTACTTCCGATATTCTTGGAAGTCGCTTTTCAACTAGAACAAAAACGTTACCTTAAACACCCAGGATCCAGTCTCTGGGCGGTATTCCTTGAATCGAGCACCCTGCTTCCGAGATACAGACTCCAGTCTACCTTCGTAATTCATCTCTGCCAGTCGTTCAGGGCTTTTTATCAGGCAACGAGATGTTTTATCTGTAGGCCAGACTCCATCTAAGGTAACTTCAGCTCGTCTGTTAAAGACAGAAGTGTAAGAGACAAGGTTTTAAGGCAGAGCTATTAAAGTACACATAGAGGAGCTGAGAATTGAACTTATGGGCTCAAACCAGCTTTTAAACCCAACTTCCGGTTCAGAAACTTGCAAGTATCTATTAATTGTATAATGCTGCAATCTGAATGCACCCCTCAGATTTAGATTTCTTGGTAGCCGCCTGCAAACACAGTAGATGGTCAATATTATAAAAAACATCCTTACTAGCCACCGTCCCCATACAGTACATATTTAAAAATTACCTATTTAAACCTTCACCAATAGGTGGCTTTCTTTCATCATCAGGGTAAACAATAACTTCTTTTCTACGGATATGTACAATGTCATCCAGATTTAAGTTAGTTAGATTTACTTCTCCTTCAAAGTAAATTGATCCATAACCTGCAAAACAAAGCAAAACATCACAATTTATCCATGAAAAATCACATGCCAGAGAACCTACGTTCCTGCTGTACTCCTCTTTTCCCCACCTTACCACCTAGATTTGTCACGTCTCCAGAACAACGTACAGGTGACTCCTTCCCAGTGTGAAAATATGGAAGATGTGTTATCAACTTTTTAATAGCCAATTCTTTTGCATAGAAAGCTTTTCGTTATCAAAGCTTTTTGTTATCACTTGGCTATTCATACTGCCAACACAAATACTAAGTGTACCCTCAGCACATTTAGAAAAAGTGTTTTAAAAATAGTATACACCATATGATTTTTTTTTTCCCCCTAAATAAAAGCAGTGAAGAACACAGTTCGGGCTGAAGGCTCTTCACTAGAGCTCAGTCAGCTCTAGCACAGGTAGCAACTAAGATGGAAGCAATGACAATTGGTTTTGCATCAATGCTCCAGCAAGTTTTGATTTTCATAGAATCATAGAATAGTTTGAGTGGGAAGGGACCTTTAAAGGTCATCTAGTCTAACCCCCCTGCCGTGGGCAGGGACATCTTCAACTAGATCAGGTCGCTCGGAGCCCCGACCAACCTGACTTTGAATATTTCCAGGGATGGGGCATCTGCCACCTCTCTGGGCAAACTATGCCAATGTATCACCACCCTCATTGTAAAAAATGTCTTCCTTCTATCTAGTCTAAATCTCCCCTCTTTTAGTTTAAAACCATTCCCCCTTGTCCTGTCGCAACAGGCCCTGCTAAGAAGTTTGCTGCCATCTTTCTTATAATCCCCTTTAAGCACTGAAAGGCTGCTATAAGGTCTCCCTGACGCCTTCTCTTCTCCAGGCTGAACAACCCCAACTCTCTCAGGCTTTCTTCTTTGGAGAGGTGTTCCATCCCCCTGGTCATTTTCATGGCCTCCTCTGGACTCGCTTCAACAGGTCCATGTCTTTCCTGTTCTGAGGGCTCCAGAGCTGGACGGAGTGCTCCAGGTGGGGTCTCACCAGAGCAGAGTAGAGGGGCAGAGTCACCTCCCTCGACCTGCTGGCCACGCTTCTTTTGATGCAGCCCAGGATACGGTTGACCTTCTGGGCTGTGAGCACACATTCTTAGCGTGCATTTAAAGATTTTACAGTCTTTACATTTAAGGACAGCAAGTGTCTAAAAAGCTACAGGTGCTTTTGTTCTTTTCATGTTCAAGCTTCTCAAGTCATTCCATAACACAGGTTGTGAAAAGATTACAAGTTTTTGATGCAAGTTGTTCACAGTGCAAGGGTATACTGAAGGTATGGAACTCAGATTCAGGTTCCATAGTTTAAAATCACTGGTTCAATTTTAAGCAACTAAAAAAGCTGTATGTGCTTACCTTTACGGCCTATGGTGAAGTCTGTCACAATACATTCGTTTCTGTCATTGGTAAATCTAGCTAGCTCCTCCATGGACGGGATGGTGTAATAGCCAGCTCTTGTTAGAACAATCCCTACAACAAAAAATTCATTGAGAACTGGGCTGACAGCAAGTTCCCAACTTCAGCATTTCAAGAGTTTCATTCCATTTCTTTTGCAAGCCTGAACAACTGAAGGTCCCCAAACAAACTGAGAATTAGTGCAACAAAAGCAAACAGAGAAATCAAACCCCCTTATTTCCACAGCCTTTATAGCAAATTTAAGACGATTGCTATGCAGGTTCTTCCAGCATAGCAACCTGTCATCATCAGAGATCAGTAGCAGATGTGTAGATAAAAAGAAAAATCAAACACATACAGCAACACTTGACAGAAACACTCTCCCAGCTCTAATAATGTGGGAGCTCAGGCATCTGCTGACCAAGATGCAGCATCTTTTACATTTAACAGCCTCCAATGCATTTTCATCTATTAATTTGTCTAACGATCTTTAAAATCCACAAAAGCTTTTTGCATCTACAACTTCTTGCCATTAGGGCTTCTGAAGACATTTCTTTTCAACACACCACCTGCTAACTTCAGAGACACCACATATTACCTGAAAGGATGAACAAATCTTCCCCTCTTCACCTTCTCCAGATCACTCATGAGTTTAAAAAAAAACCTAACACACGCCCCCCTCTCTTCACCAGCTACAAAATCTGAATTAAGGGAGAGGTACTTGAGACCTTTCATGATGTTTTCACACTTCTCTATCTTTTCCAGTTTTACTAAACCCTGAGACCAGAATTGAGAATGCTGAAAACACACTCAGGATGGGTCTATAGAGACACAACCATGTTCTATGGTCATTCCTTTCCTGGCAAACTCTACAATGCAGTTTGCATGTTGGTAACTACCAAGCATTTAAATAGATTTCTAACTGTAAGATCTCTAAGACAACTCAGTCTACTACTGTAGAATTACAGACTGGGTCCTCCTCTTTCTCTCTCTCTCTCACATCTCACTACCTCAATGTAATATAAACTTGGGTGATGAAATCCAACTGCTCAGTGACTCAGCCCAAAAAATTTCTGCACTAGGTAAGAGAATGAAGAGCAAGATTTGTATTCTGAAGAGAAGAGAAAGGAGGGAAAGGAAAAGAGAAAAAGCTGAGGGTCTAAAACAGCAAAAGAGAACTTTAATGAAGCATGCACAAAGCGCTGTCAGGAACTATACATCTACTGCCCCCACACACAGTCTAACCTGCAGGATGCAGATGATGCACAGTTTCAGGCTCCTCTTCACGCTCATCCTGAAGGGAATCATCGTGAAATGAGGCATCTTCACTGCTGCCTTCCAGACCATTTCGCAAGGCCACCCGCATGTTCAGAGCCACAATGGTATCATCCACACTGTTCTGGTGTTTGTGCACAGTGTTCTCGGGGGTCTGTGGGATGGGCTTGGCAATGGGGTTAGTGTAAAACCTAGTCACTTCATGATGATCCTCCTCCTCCTCTCGCTCGCCATCTTGTCTGTGGTTTTCATCAGGAGGTACCGACAAAAAGAACCTGAAGAAATGAAGAATAAAGTTGAATTATTTAGTTCTAAGGGACTTACATCAACATTAAAACTCTGGTGTCTTTTCATATAAAAAGCAAACAGGACCACCACATGAACTGCAGAGTCAGCAGACTGAGGGAAGCCATTATTCCCCTTCACTCTGCCCTTGTTAGACCACCTCAGCCATTTTGCATCTAATCTGGGGCTCCCGCTACAAGAAAGATAGAGGTAAGACCAGGAGAGAGGTACCACTATGGTCAGGGGACTAAAGCACATGCCCTGTGAGGAGAGCTTGAGTGGTGGAAATGGGTTGCTCGGTCTGGAGAAAAGGCTTGCAAGGTGCGGTGTTATTAGCAGCCTTCCAACACTGAAGACAAAATTCAGGCTCTCCACAAATATCCATGTCAGAAGGATAAGAAATAACGGTCAAATTAAAACAGGGAAATCAATGAGGATAGTCAAGCATTGGAACAGGGACCCAGTGAGGCTGCAGAATCTCTATCCATGGAGGTCTGAGAGACCCAACTGGACAAAGTCCACAACAACCAGGTCTGAATTCAGTGTTGAGACTGCTTGAGGAACAGAGACCTCCCAAGGTCACTTCCCACCTGAAAGATTCAATGATTTGTGAACCAGGCTGTTAACAGACTTTTGTGCCCAAAATACACACTGTTTTAGAAGAACAGGATGATTAAGTCTTGCAGGCACCATGGTCAAATCAAACTTCAGAACACTGTTGTGACAGTCACTCCAAAACACCAGCTTCAGAGAGCTGCCTATGGTATCTGGCTGCTGGCAACACAGCTAACGAACACCTCTGCCCCATTATGAACTGCCTAGGTCAGGACTAAGGTGATTAGAAACAAGGCTCCCCACTCCCATAATCAGTTCTTACTTCTAGTAGCTTTAAATAAAATCAAACATTGAGCTGGTTAGAAATTTTTCCAGCCTCTAATAAAAAAAAAAGTTCATCTGAAATATGGCCACAGATTTTTAGAGAAAGTATGTATTCAGCTTTTGGTGGGAAAAGAGGGCCTTAGAGATTCCTTATTTTAATATGTAGAAAATACATTACTATGACATATTTGGATCAACGGAGCTTCCTTGCAATTCCCTCACTACTGAGGAGGACTAAGGAGAAGGAGAGGTTCTTCTCACCTCAGGGTCAGGTTTATCACCTCCCTCAAGAAATGGCCTAGTTTCTCGCTACAGGGAATGAAGAGAGACATATCCAGAAAGTAAGTCATTCCTCTTCTAACCTCTGATTTTGGATGGAATGAATTGGTATGTGACCACACAGGAAGAACACACAGCTAGTTTAAGAAGAAATGAATCTCACAACAACTCACTTTGAATGAACAGCTAAGACGACATCCCTGAAAATAACTACCTATTCTATTAATTTAGAGACAGGCATAACCAGTTTGCATTTCTCATAAGTATAAACACTTGCATGATGAATCAACATACCGATCTCCATTCTCTGGATACTCTGATGGAGAAGCTAGGTCTTCATTTTCACGATTGACAGGCGAGAACAGATTGCTACTGTTGAGATTCTTCAAAACCAACTTTTTGATGCTCTTCCTAAAAAAAAAAAAACACCCCAAACAAAAAAAACGCCACAACACCAAAAAAACCCACAACCACCAACACCAAAGAGAAATTTGGATATATCCACTGCATAAATACATATTTCATGCTTAATTCTTGTGTTCCAGGGACCAGGAACCAGCTGAGTAAGACCTGTTCCCACACTCAGGACATACGAAGTCTTCTGTAAGAGCACTGCAGTAGCTTTTACATACTAAAACTCCCTTTGGAATTCCATTCAAGGCTTTGGTTTATAAATAAGTGTAAAAAGCACAAGCCACTGAAAGCTTCAAAACCCACGTTCAGTAAGCCACAGTATTGTCTGTTTTACAAAACAGAGCTTTTCCAGCAGAAGCACAGAACCATGCTCAGAAAGTCTGACCCACAGATGCAGGTTCTTCTTTACTACAGGGTCAGTTTAGGAGCAAATCAATGGCCAGGCTAGGGTTCACTGCTTGCAATCTGAAGATCACTGAACACCTGTGCCAATGACACTCAAAGAAGTCTAAGTACCCCTTTGTTCAGATCTTTTGTTCATTTGGTGTTTTTCAATAAACCACTGAGTAATTCCATACTCTGCTCTCTCCCTGGAAAATGAACAGATGGTTCAGGCTAAATTTAAGACAAACCAAGTTCAAAAAAATTACAAAATGTTTTTAAAAACCTTGTGCTTAGAGGGACTTTCAATGCCTGATGCATCTTTCTCTGAAGTTTTTTGTTGTTTGTTTTTAACTAAACTCCAAAGCTTTCCAAACCCCTTTTCAATTTGATTGCCACTGATGCTCTTGAAGACTGAAACCAAAAGCTTCAGTAGGGTAGATCCACAGCACCATTATTAATTTCTCACAGAAACACCTGTGTATCTGAAACAGAACCAGTGCTAGGCTAAGAAAACGTCAGAAAACTGCCTTCATACTGACTGCATTAGCAAACCTAGTAACACTTGTATTTCAGGAGCAGGAAGTATTACACTGCACAAGCTTTCTTTGTAATATTCCTGATTAACTTTACAGGAGCTTTGCTCCAATCATGGGATGACCTCATTTTACATCTTATTTGGCCTTAACAGTTTAAGCTGAACATTTTTATCTTCTCTACAGAAAAGAGTTCTATTCAATTTTTACAGAAAATTTGTTATTGCTATTCATATTTGAACCAGATCACAAAACAGTCGTGGAATTTAGGACACTATACCGGAGTTTACTGAATCTGATAAGAAGATTCTTGCACCACCTCCTCCCTCCAACATACACAAAGGGAAAACTAACTTTGGCATGAATGCACCATTGGATAGGGATGGCTCGTCATCATCAAGACCATCGAAGAGATGAGATTTAGCAGAGCCAGCTGACTGCAAAGCTTTTGGTCGCACTCTGGTCGCTGGACGCGGAGTCAGTTTGTAGTGGGTGGGTGTCGTTAAGGCCTTCTGAGCTGCTGGGTTAGTTGGTTTCAGCCTCTGAAACAAAGAGATGAAGAATTGGAATTTTCATACCACCTACCGTAAGGCTTTGTGGACAGTGAGAGTGCCTGCTGCTGCTAAGGCTATCCACTCAAGGACCTTGAGCAAAGTAAAAAGTAAAGGGGGAAGTAACAAACAAAAACAGAGACACAAAGCTGGTTGACAACAGGTAATGGAAACAATGCCAAAGACCAGAAGTCTCCAGTCACTCACTGATGGGCCATTAAGAAACTACAGGCATAGCTTTGGAGAGAGCCAACCTGGACCTCCTGTCCAGGCTGAGTGAATTTGGGGACAGCTACTGGAGTCAGACCAGGCATGTGGGCACCCCATGCCTGCGGTGCCAGCAGCTGGAGCGAGGGGAAGCCTCAGTGCCTGGAGCAGACGAGGGCCGCTGCTCCAGCCCCTGGGATGGGACCAGGGTGTGTCCCAGGTGTAGATACTGGGGGGGACTAAGGTGAGTGCAGGTCTCGGCAACATCCACTGGAACAAGACCACAGCTTCGGCTGGACTAGCCTGCAATTAGGAGGCCCTGGCAGGAATATGGGAGAGGCAGAGGGCTCATGATGATATTGAGGGATCTGTGAGTACAGGGTGCCCATGAAATGAGTGTGTGAGTGCATGCATCTTTTTGCAGCAAGCACCAAGCTCTACTAGCCTGCTCTGTGGAGCAGTAAGAGAGTTCAAGATCTGGGCAGTGTTATCAGATGGACAGAGGTGCCATGCTGATGCTCCAGGGATCCACAAATGCGTGGGTGAGCCTGTAGACTGTGAGCATGTGTGCATTCACTAGGGAACTTCAACCCCTATTAGCCAAAAGAGGAGAAAGGGGACTTGTTTGTATATGCTTATGTTTTATAGGAATCCTGGTAGTGTTATATGTGGGTGCTGTTGAAGGCAGTGTCTTGTCTGTGGCTGTGCAGACAGCTGTGTCAGCGTACTCTATGCATGTGCATCTGGAATACATGCTCAGCTTCACAACTGATTGCACCTGCAAACGGGAAAGCAACAGCCATGTCCATCAGCCTGGGAAGGGGACCCCCTGGGTCTCTGGGCATACCGTGCTGGAGGAATCCTCAGCTCCTGGAATTTGCTGGGGTCAGCAGCTGTTTATAACACCCCTTAACACTTACGAAGTCTGAAAAGTATTTGCTTTGTTGTCTTTTAAAACAAATCAACAGGGCAAGAGACTGTCATAAGCAAAGCTCAAAGTAAACACTAAAAATATTCCAAGCATAGACAACTACCCATCTTTATTTTCAACTAGCAGCAGTGAGCACAACAAGAACTCCAAAGCCAAGGCTCTGATGCAGTCAAAAGCAGTAAACAAGTATAAGCAGTTTGTGTTCTGGAGAGCATAAAAAGCCACTGCACCAGTGTGAGTATACAGATGACAACTTATTTTGCTGCTCACTGTGTACTTAAGTGAAGATAGTGAGTACAAAACAAATTTCAAATCTTACCCAGAAAGTAAGTTTAATGTTTACGTGCACTTACCTCTTCTTTCTTCTTTGGGTCTGACATGGGGTTTCTGAAGAGCGGAGAATCTCCAAAGGGTGAATAAGTCAAGCTATTGAGATGCTGCTGAAGGACTGCTTGCTGGGCAGCTGATGCATTCGGGTCTGTCAGTGCTATAAAAAGAACATAGTTTTTTAGTTTTAACAGTTTTATTAATAGAACCAAGGTAGGTAGAAAAGACATCCTTCCAATCAGAGGATCTCCTCATATGAATTCAAATTTCTATACAAACTTCAGCATTCTTTTCCCCTGCTCTTCAGTCACCATTTCTGCAGCAGTCTGAAGGAAGAAAACAGATTCTATTTCTTTATTAGAGTTTGCAACCACATTCAGCAAGTTTTTATCTGTGAAACACCGAGGGCATAGAGAGCTACACATCAGTAGAATGAGCCTGGCTTGCCAAAACCTTTAACTAATACATTTGACTTCTGAAACATCTTCTAAGAAGGCGGGGGGGTGGAAATCTGTAATGCAAAGTTTTGATATTCTTGCTACAGCAATCAGACTTACAGGTCTGGAGTTCTGTCTACAACAAAGGTCTCTTAATTTTGTCTCTCCATCTTCTAGCATTTAATTTTAATTCCCATTAAAATACTGTAAGTGTTCACACTATGAAGTGTTTCGAGCAACCTAAAGCAGCTTAATTCTAATTCCAAGAAAACCAGATTGAATCTGTGCATTCTGAATCTGACCATGAGCCGGCAGTGTGCCCAGGTGGCCAAGGCGGCCAACGGCATCCTGGCCTGTATCAGAACTAGTGTGGCCAGCAGGAGTAGGGAGGTGATCGTTCCCCTATACTCGGCCCTGGTGAGGCTGGACCTCGCATGCTGTGGTTGGTTTTGGGCCCCTCACTACAAGAAGGACATTGAGGTGCTGGAGCATGTCAAGAGAAGGGCAACGAAGCTAGTGAAGGGCCTGGAGCACAAGTCTGATGAGGAGCGGCTGAGGGAACTGCGGCTGTTTAGCCTGGAGAAGAGGAGGCTGAGGGGAGACCTCATCGCACTCTACAACTACCTGAAAGAGGTTGTAGCGAGGTGGGGGTTGGTCTCTTCTCCCAAGTAACCAGCGATAGGACGAGAGGAAATGGCCTCAAGTTGCGCCAAGGGAGGTTTAGATTGGACATTAGGAAAAACTTCTGTACTGAAAGAGTGGTCAGGCCTTGGAACAGGCTGCCCAGGGAAGTGGTGGAGTCACCATCCCTGGAAGTATTAAAAGACATGTAGATGAGGTGCTTAGGGACATGGTTTAGTGGGCATGGTGGTGTTGGGTTGACGGTTGGATTCGATGATCTTAGAGATCTTTTCCAACCTTAATGATTCTATGATTCCCAAAGAACAAAACCGCTCTGAGAAACAACAGCTTGCTGTCAGACAAAGTCTGCAAGGAAGTCAAGAGTAGAGTCTGAGACAACTGGTTCTTCCCAGATCAAAAGCTGGTTTAACTGAGCAGATGTTAACAGTGAAACCCTTCCCCATATTGCCCCACTGCAGGCGTTGTCTACAAAAGAGAATACTTGGATCAGCTGTAGAGTTACATCAAAGGAGGTCCAAGCATAAGAAATATAGAAATATGACGGAAACAAGACAGAAATATATAAAATCTGACTGCAATGCAGTGATAAGAGTATTTCATCATGACAAGAACGTAGCTCCCCTGAACTAGTCATAACTAGTATATGAAGTTACTTTGAGGGGTGTTCACAGGATCACAGAAGAGTGAGGCTGGAGGCACCTCTGAAGGTCACCTTTTTCCTAACCCCCTGCTCAAGCAGAGCCACCTGTGCCAGTAGTTGTTCACCCTCACAGTGAAAAAGTGTTTCCTGATGTTCAGAGGGATCCTCCTGCGTGTCAGCTTGTGCCCATGGCCTCTGGTCCTGGCACTGGCCACCACTGGGAAGAGCCTGGCTCCATCCTCTTGGCACCCTCCCTGCAGGTATTGATCTACATGGATGAGATCCCCCTGAGCTGCCTCTTCTCCAGGCTGAACAGCCCCAGCCCTCTCAGCCTTTCCTCATACAGAAAGAGATGCATATAGCAGAGATGCTCCAGCTTCTTCATGGCCCTTCACTGGACTCTCTCCAGTATGCCCGTGTGTCTCATACTGGAGAGCCCAGCACCAGACACAGCACTCCAGGTGGAGCCTCACCAGTGCTGAGCAGAGAGGAAGGATCACCTTCTCCTAATGCAGCCCAGGACACCATTGGCTGCCTTTGCCACAAGGGCACATCGTTAGCTCATGATCAACTTGGTGTTCACCAGGACCCCCCCCGGCCTTCTCTGCAAAACTTCTTTCCAGCTGGGTGGCCCCAGCCTGTGCTGGTGCCTGGACTTGTTCCTCTCCAGGGGCAGACTTTGCAATTCTCCTTGTTGAAGTTCATGAGGCTCCTGCCAGCCCGTTTCTCCAGCCCACCCAGGTCCATCTGGACAGCAGCAAGACCCTCAGGCGAATCAGCCACACCTACTCTTCCTTTTGTCACCTATACGCTTATAGAAGCCCTCCTTGTTGCCTTTGACAACCCTGGCCAGATTCAGTTCCAGTTGGGCTTTGGCTTTCCTAAACCCATCCCTGCATGCTCGTACAATGTTTCTGTATTCTTCCCAGGCTACCTGTCCCTGCTTCCACCTCCTGTATGCCTCCTTTTTGTGTTTGAGCTCCTCTTTCATCCACACAGGCTTTCCGTCGTTTTGTCTGACTTCCTGCTCGTTGGGATGGACATCTCCTGAGCTTGCAGGAGGCGATTGCTGAATATCAACAAGCTTGCTTGTGCTATGTCGTGTGCTGTGCGTGTGTTGTTGTCCCTCTGCCCCAAGTTTAAAATAATTTTCCTGAAATCAGAGCCTCAGGGGCTAGAGCATTAGATATGTACACTGTTCATTTAAAGAGCTCAGATCTGCCAAACAGGGTGAACACTGCTGGAAGTGGTAGACATGAATTTACAAAATGGCAGTACAAGTGCCTAAAGACCATTCATTTCACCCATGGCACAGCATACCTGCTAATTAAGTCCCTCTAGCTCTCCTACCTGAAATTATTGAAGAAGTTGATGCTACATTTCCCTTACGGTTTTTTGTAAGCACCTACTGTTGCTGCCCCAAATTCAATGATGGGAAATATGTTAGTAAGCTTGAAGACAAAGCTCTAAAATAGCTGCAATTATTAGTAATGTTAAGTAACATTGATTTACTTTGAAAAATATATATACAATTAGCACAAAAAAAAAGTCATTAACAAGGTCTCCACTGCTACCGAGAACAAAAGTGGCCTCAAACAGATGCTCAAACACTTTTTTTCCCTCCAAAGCGCTTGGGTGGGATGTGCTCCTATGTTTTGGCACATCTGAAACAAGGAAGGAAGCAGCAATTAAACTTGGGTTAATGTACACTTACCTACAGCAGGCTGAGGGGCTCCAAAGCCCAGAGTAGCTGTTGATGTATTAAATCCTGGTGCTCCAAATGCTCCTGTTCCTAGTGTTCCACCAAGTTTAGGCTGGGTGTTCCCAAATAAAGAAGTCTGTCCTGCTCCAAGAGCTGTAGCAGGAGAGATGACCATCATTTACTACAAGACTGTGACAAAGTTATAAGCCAATTTATCCCACAACAAAGAATCAATAATTTAATAAATTGCAAGAAACATTCAAGATGTCCATGAATGCTACTGACACTCAAGACTCATGTGATCAGACCAGAGACTTCGAACACAGAGGACACCACCAGTTTTCTGAGCCATTAGCCACCACTGCAAGCAATGCTGCCTACAATTTCTAAAAAGTTACTTAACACCGTGTTAGCAAGCTATACTTTGTTCTGATTTGAGACAGAGATTCATGGCTTCAAGCTAAAACATCTACAGCCTTTACTACGTTAGAGTTAGCAAGTAATACCAAGACTGTATTATCACTGAAGTTTGAGGACTATGCTTAGGCTGACATGAAATAAGCTGGTAAACTGTATACCCGTTCCAAATCCTGTTCCAAGTCCAGTTCCCAGAGTCCCAGTTGCAGGCTTATTTCCAAACAAACTATTTCCAGCAGTGTTGGCACCAAAACCTTCAAGAACAGAAGCAGTAGCTCATTAATCTAACACTATTAGAGATGAAATTAAAAACACGTATTTAAACAAGTAAGCATTACCGGCTCAGACAGCCCTGCCACAGTTAAGGTCAAATTTCACGAACTGTTTCCAACAATGCAAGTTAAACTGACAAGCAGCAAGAAAGGCCTTCAATGGTAAAAACCGTATTTGAGTTATGAACATAATACTGAAAACATCAGTACAGAAAAATACCGTTTTGCCTTCTTAAGCTTTTCAATTTGTAACAAACTTCAAAGTTTGCCAGAATGGACATGATGCTGTATCTGGCAACAGAATAAAATGTATTAAGTTTCTTCAACTGCCTGGAAGGAACAAATCCCATTTTATACTGTTTATACCACACACACACTCCTCTGATTCTTACCAACAAAGCACATAACAACTCAGATTCATACAAGGACACAGTTGAAAGACACATCTCTAATTGTAATTAAGTTCAATCCAAATCTAACATTAGACAGATTAGTTCTTAAACTGAAGATTGTGAAACTATCCTATGGTTGGTTAGCATGCAAAGACAGAATTAAACTAGAAAACTGCAGTCATGGACCAACATCAGAAACACCTTTGAATCAAACTCCATTTTTTCTGTAAGCTGTACCACTGCAAGTAATGCAGGCAAATTAGAAACACATACTACAATCAGTATTGTTCACCAAACAGCGTCAGCACACTAATTAACGTGGCTATGAAGATCTCAGAGAACAGCAGAACAAGGGACCTGGAAGCAACTTTCGCAAATACCATGACAATAGTTTGCCCAAGGTTGGTCACCACAACGAAACTGTGCTTGCTAAGGTGCTGCCCTGGCTGTCCGAGAGCTTGACAATTTCCTCCCTCTCTCTTATTCTGGCAGGCTGGTATGGCAGGCTAATTGCATTTTAGCCTTTATTGCTGATATTAAAATAAAATAAAATAAAAAAAAAAAAAGAGGACAGATGTCAGGATCTAAATCCACTCCTGCTCACTGTCAGGAATACAGTTTCATTGCTCTCAGAACCAAGAAAAAAAACCAAAACAGACTTCAACGGAAGTCCTGTGAAGATTGTAATTTACTTGAACTATCACTACAAATTTCTCCTGCTTGATCACACGCTCATTCAACACCAATTCTCTAACATTTGTGTCAGAAGCCAACATTAACACAAGACACAGTTCTTCAGGACTTTGATCCTTCACACCATGAAAGACAACAAGAGCTACCAGTTAAAGTGGAACTGACTGTTTCATTTTACCCTCACTCCAGCGCAAGATCTCCTTATCCCTGCTATCAAGCCACAGACACCACTGTTTTTACAGTATTTTCTTCACTATTCCTTTCCAACCACAGTGTATTTACAGCCTCTTAACAAACCTCTATATTGTATGAATGATTTCAAGAGTTTTCAATTACAGGTTACACCTTCTCTTAAGCACTCATTGAAAGAGTGCTACTTTTACTTAACTGTCTACCTTCTTCAGTCAGGGAGTACCACAAAGAGAAAGGTATAAAACAGCAGCCAAGATGTTTCCCTGCAGCAACATGCATCAGAAGCATGGCTTACCTGAGAATTTTAACATTCATAATCATTTAGCATGCGATATTCAGCAGCCAGGTGTGTGGTATATGCAGTATAGTTTTAAGTGACTGAAATCCCACTTTTTTTATATGTACCAAAATTGGAAGTGTTTGTATTGGTTCCTAAAGTCAGGGTTGGTTTGTTACCAAAGAGCCCGCTGCCAGTGGTTGTACCAAATGAAGGAGCACTGGTCGTGGTGGTTCCAAATCCAGCAGGCTTGTTACCAAACAGGGTCTGAAAGGAAGAAAACATGAATTTGGAAACCTAACAGGCTGATATTAAAAGAACTGGATTAGTGTTTCACTGTAGGCAAGAAAGCAGAACTAGCACCAAGCACAACTTAGACCACACAACCCAGGCTCCCAATAATGATGTGTTATTTGCAAGCCACATGCACCAGTACCTGGCAAGCACCTTATGGAAACAAGTATTTTCACTCCATTAAAAGCAAAATGACTAAATATCAAGAATCAAAGTCATCATCACAATTTAAACGTCTGTATTTTCAACACTACGCTGAGGCATCCCTAGCAATATATAGGCAGTGAGATGTTCAGTCTCTCTTGCCGTCTTTTATCATTGAAGATATTACTTGTTAAAAAAATTATTTGTGCAACACTAGTTCTATGACCCATGCTTATATTGTATCCTTCAGTTAACATAAACCCACACTATTTTTGCATCTTAGGCATCTTAACTCATAAGACAACGCTACTTTCAAGGAGGACAACACCCAGGAACAGGACTCTGAGCCATTTGTTTTTATTTTCATTTTTTTTAATTCTTTTTTTTATTATTATTAAGATACAGACATACCGAACCGCCAACACCAAATCCTGTGTTAGTTTGTCCAAAAAGACCAGTTCCGGTTCCAAATCCAGTACCAGCATTTGTATTGGCAGCTGTCCCAAAAAGGCCTCCAGGCTGTGAGGGCTGGGTTACCCCAAAGAGACCCTACAAACAGGAACCAGGTTAAGATAATGCTGCAACGCTTTTCGAAGTCTAGCACTGATGAGAACAGAACCAACACACAAAGTCAGTTAATAAAATGATGCTACAACATTAGCCCTCTTTCTGGGGGAAGATGATGGGTGAAAAGCATTTCAGAAGCTTTAGTCATTCTCCAAGAAATTAGTTACAAAAAGGAAATTTTAAAAAAAAAAAAAATCCAAGAATTTATGCTCCAAGCTTAAAAGGATACTGGAATTTCCTCATCACTTTGAGTGAGATGGGAAAGAAACATTTCAGTGTTTTCCGGGAGAAGCCACAACATATTCAGAAAGAATATAGTACATTTAGAGCCAAAGCCCCTAGCTGTGCAACAAGTTACAGCTATATAGCATCTTTCTATCAAAAGAGCCCATGAATGCTGCTCATTAGTCACCAGAAAGTACAGAATTGTTAATGAATTCCCACAGAACATTAATAATAGAATTATCTGTGTGAACATCATTGGAAATACTTGAATTGATAGAGCAGACTGCTTAAAGAAAGGAATGGGAAAGTTATTTGTTAAAAGCTGGATTGCTGTCCAACTATCATGAATGAAAAATCTTGATCGGCAGGAAGTTGCTAGCTCATACAGAAGCGTTTAAAGCTTTGCATCCTAGTTTTATGAAGCTGTACTACAATTTGAGGAAGATCTGAAGCACTGTACCGCAGCCTCCTCTGTCTAGCTGGAGTAGCTACACCACAACTTAAACCTGTAAGAGTTCAAACAATTTATCTTACCATTGTGTTCGTGTTCGGCTGCCCTAGAGTGCTGGTATTGACAAAAGAAAAGCCAGTGTTCTGCGTTGTTGTGGCTTGACCAAATGGTTTGTTAAACAGACTTGTAGTTTGAGATTGCTGACCAAAAAGACCCCCTGTTGTTCCTGTTCCAAAGCCAGTCGTACCTACAGCATATAAACGCACTGGTTAAAAAACCCTCAAGTATTTATCCGAACCCACTACGTTTCCACACAGCACATTCAAACAGGAAAAAAGATGCTTCAATTCAATGGAACAGCAAAACATCCAGTGTCATCAATACAGCACAGCATCTGCGTTCAGATGGAAGTAGTTCGTATTAGATATTTCCTCAGGTTCTCCTCGTCCTAAAGTCAGTGTGAGCATAACACCCAAGAATTACCAGCAAGTTTACCTCACAGATAGACCTGACCAAAAAGATACCAGCTTCAATATGGTCAGTTTGTTCTTCACTGTACAAAGAAAACCGTACCATGAGCGCCTAAAAGGAGCTCACTGGGCAAGACGTGGGCAGGCAGCCAGCACCCTACGCACCAGTTCTGTTTCATAACCCACAAAACTACTACTACAGAAACTTCTACCTGAACTTCAAACACCTTCTCCCTTTTTCTCCCCAAAGGAAAAGGGCTGTTTACATGTGATATGGTAAAAACGGTACACACATAGACAAAAGCTTTTGCTCCTTCTCACAACTGCCACTGCTACCTCTGCAGAACTAGGTGCTTTCTTTGGAGTTGACAGCATGAGAAATGCATGACGCCCAGCAAGGCTGTCAGGCTGAGCAGTCCCTGTATTTTAATGAACCATACCTTCGCGGGGTGCAGAGGTATATAGCCACCTGTACGCTGATCCATCTCAAGGATAGCAGCTCAGCTCAACCCACACAGACCTCAAGCAAGTCCAGAGATTAAGCCTTGCAGTGCCTGTCATTAAGGACAGATGCAATTCTAACCCAAGACAGCAGAGCCTTTCTTACAGCAGATAATCGCTTCTGTTTCTACAGACCGTAGTATTTTGATCTTCTGTTTACAGTCTAAATTCCACAAATACAAGTATCTACTTACATTTAGGTTTGCAGCAGAAACTAATAAAAAGAGAATTCGTGTTTGAACTTTTCAGTGCTGTTTGTTTTACGCTGAATTCAAAAAGGTCCACTAACTGGTTAGCCCAACTGACCTGCAACTACGAGACATGCAAGCACTTACGTGAATTAGTTACTGCATACCTGGCTTTTAGTTTTTGACTAAGAATGCCAAAATGGACAGCATGAAACCAGGTGTCGTGATTTAACCCCACGCAGCCGCTTGCTCACCCCCCCCCTCCGGTGGGATGGGGGAGAGAATCGGGAGAGCACAAGTAGGTATACTCCCGGGTTGAGATAAAAACAGTTTAATGATTGAAATAAACCAAAATAGAACAGTAACAGTGAGAATAACAACAACAACAGAATATACAAAGCAAGCGATGCACAATGCAACTACTCACCAACCACCAACCGCCTGTCATGAACAGGGGCGGAGCCCCCCCCCACCCCTGGGTACAGGGGGCGAGCCCCCCCACACCCCTGGTTTTTACACTGAGCATGATGTCACACGGTATAGAATACACCATCGGCCAGCTGGGTCCACCACCCCGGCTGTGCTTCCCCCCCTCCCCAGCAACAGCCAAAGCATTAATGGGCCATCAACGCTCCCTTCACACCAAACCCAAAACACAGCACACCCCCCAAGCTACCAGGAAGAAAGTTAACTCTGTCCCGAAGATCCCTGCCGGAATCAGGATGCCAGGGTGGCACAAGATATGTGTGGCAGGTCCACATCCTAACCCTCTCTCGGTGGAGAAAAGCTCCTGGCAAAGTCTAGTTAGGCTACTATAAATTAACTTGTCTATTTCCAGGGAATTTATGTTCGCTCATTAGCAGAAGTAGAATCTTGACTTCACCATTAACCAACTGATGCCATAACCCTACCGATCACTAGCAGTATCCTGGTGGTTTTACTTCAAATTGTTTTACTCGCCCAGGTGAACTAGCTGACTTTCTTGTAAAGCCAGATGCTCTAATGAATTGTTTTCCAGCAAAACTTGGGGCATGCAGAGGAAGTTTCCAAACCCTGAAGAGTAAGTAAACAGAGCTTTCTATGGCAAAGAACTGACTACTGAATGTTGATAATACAACTAGTAAAATTCTGAGCTCACACCAGTGTTTCCTCATCTTTTTTCGTTACAGAATTTTAAATAGCTTAACAGAATATTTGCACATCCGTTCACAGTAATGACAGTGGGCAGGCAGTACTTACTGGTTCCAAAAGCAGTTTTATTCTGTCCATATGAAAAGCCTGTGTTAGTAGTAGAAGAGCCAAAAAGTCCCGTAGCTGTACTTGATGTAGCAGTAGAAGACCCAAACAAGCCTGCAGCTGCTCCTGCTCCTACAGGATTTGAGGGACCTTTCCTATTTGCTTGGTAGTCTTCTAAACGGAGTTCCTAGTAAAGGAAAATCCAGTTCTCTTTACAGTTTCTTTTTACACAGGATAAGGTTAGAACAGTGTCATTAGCATGTTTACACAGCATTCAAGCCCATTCCAGGATGAAGGTACCAAGAAAAGCTGTCACACCTACATTTTTAAAGAGGATACCATAAACAGGATCTAAACTTAGATGTACCTCTGCAGTTCATGTTTGGGCTTCAATTTTACTTCCCAGAGCTTTTTTAGATCTTTTGAGTAGAAGACCTGTTTTTATGTATCAAATAAGTCAACTTGAACAGAAAGGCTTTGGGGTTAAATCGTTGGGAACAGTAATTTATACTAAACAACTGTGAGTTTTGTCCGAGATTCTGCCATTATCTCAGCAGTGTAGGATTGCTCCCAACAGGACATCTCACCCTTCTGGTATACAGCGAGATGGAATTTCAGCTCTTCAGAAATTGCAGCATTACGCATTTAAAAACTTATTAAACGCAATTAATATGGCAATGCATTAAGTGTTTTACTTGATGATACCTCTCTTCCGTGAGTGATGCAGATATTGAAGGTTGTACTCATATTAAGAGGATACTTATTACCGCCAAAAAAAGCTCTACTAAACCAACGCTAACGAACAGCCAAACACGATAAGTGTGTTTGAATACTCGTTGACTGACCTCAAGAGATTTGCTTTCGTATTCTTTCATAGCAGTAATACACTGGTGCTTGGTATTGATGTTAGTGCTAACTCCAGATTTTACCATAGTATCTGTACCAGTTGGTGGCTGCAAGAGAAGAGGTTAAGAGATCAAGTTTAAAATCCAGATAGACTTCCGTTAATACAGTTAGTACCCTCGTGGCAGATGCTCTTAAAACCTAAATTTAAGCACAGGACCTGTATTACTGTTATCTGTACAGCTGTGGCCTCACCCAGTGACGAGGCATGTTCAGAAGCAATCAATAGTGGAATTTACCCTCCTAACAGCCAGAACAACGCAGTACAATTCATTTTTCAGTTTCACTTTAAAAGTAGTTTACCTGAACTTGTGATACAAATCCTCTAGCTATTCACAGATTTCATTATCCCCCATTTTTTCAATTGTACTACAAAAGTACACATCAATGCCACTCAGACTACTCAACCTCATCGCCACCATTCTGTCTATGTCCCGAAGTAACAAACAAAGTCTCAGTCTGTTAAATCAGCTCAGGCTAGAAATGAAGAAGGCCAAGATTTGCATGAACAAGTACCTGGGAAAAAGAATGCTTCTTTCCAACTGGTATCAGTTACCCCATTTCCATGATGGCTTCCTTTCCAAGCCACCCTCCATTTTCAACTGCCACAGAACTTTCAAGACGTTATTCAACCCTTTCTTAAAGGGAACTCATCCCGAAAACACAGGGGATCAGTCTGCACATTTCAATTTACATTTCCAAAGCCATGCTGACTTATAAGAGAATTGCATCTATTTTGACCCATTCCAAGATGTCTTTAATCCTTATTGCTGTTAGCATTTGGCTGAATTCTGTGGCACTTCCTACCTTCCCGAGAAGGCTCAATTTTAAGAGCTGGTTTACCCCTTCAGCTTTAACACAGCTGTAAACCTAGCAAGTCTAGATAGGGCATTACTCCATGGTGTTTGAGAAGTTTGTCAAATTTAGAATAAAAAAAAAAGTCTAGTTCCTTGGAGTTAGTTATACATCCTATTTTCACTGCAAGAGTTCCACTAAAGAGGATGTTTTTACATCATTTCAGAACACTGCATACTTGCATATGAACGACTCATTTTTAAATTTCAGCTCAGTGACTAACACAGTAACTGCAAAATTTAATGCTTCCTACAGTAAACAGGCTTGATTAAGAAGGAAAAACAGAACTTACATTAAACTTAATAGTTGTGCCAGTTGGAGCAGCGGTGAAACTAGTTGGGCCGAAAAGAGAGCCAGATGTACTTCCAAAAGGATTGGAAGTAGTGTTAGTGGTTCCAAAGAGACCTCCACTGCTGGTACTAGTTCCAAAGGCTTAAAAAAAAAAAAAACAACACAGTACTAAAACAAACCTAAATTTTAAAACTTCAACCCAAACACTTTATTCAAGTTACAAAATAGTTTGGAAATGGAAGAAACTGTTAGAAAAAAAGATTTTTACAGCTGAGCTGGAAACCAATAATGCAATATTCTGCTGTACAAGACTGCCCCAACCCATCACCCCAGGAAATACTAGAATAACCACAGCAGCCAGTTTCATTCTACAGCTGACAAAGCTAAGAAAATTACATGTATAAAGGGAATCAGTGAGGTTTCTTTTCTCAGAAGTGTCTGCAAGCAGTTGCTTTTGCTTCAGGGAATTACAGTAGCGCTTAAGAGGCATTTCAAGCATTCTTCTGCCAGAAGCAAAACCAACTGTAACTGCTCTACAACAGCAGAATAAAAAGTTAAAATCAAGCAGCGTCAAAAGATACTTAAGAATAGAAAATGCCAGCCCACCACCTTTTTTAGCTTATTTTAAAACTTATGGCTAGAATCACAGCTATCGATTTCTGTAGCATATCAGGCTCACTCTTGGCTACTGTGGACCACAATAATGTCACTATATTCTTCAGGAGAAAAAAACAACCAAAACCCCACATTAACACTTGTACCAGATCCACACGTACATCCAGCGTTCTGTGCTCTTCAATCAAAGAAAATAAGCAACGCTCAAGAGAGATGCAGTAGTTTTACTTACTTCCAAACCCAGCTGGCTTATTCTGTGCAAAGGCATTATTCTGGGATGAGAAGAGGCCTCCACCAGTGCTGGTAGTTCCAAACAGGCTATTTGATGTCCCAGTTGACGTTCCAAACCCAAAGCCAGTGCTTGTGGAGGAGGTGGCTGGCTGATTAAATGTAGTCGAACCAAATAATCCTCCTGAAGACAGAAACAGACTATCAATCATTTGCAATCATCAATTGCTTGGGGTTTTTTGGTTGTTTTGGGGTTTTTGTTGGTTGGTTGGTTTTTGTTGGTGCTTTTTTTGATGGTTGCTTGGTTTTGGTTTGTTTGTTTTTTTTTCTTTTCCTCCCCCCCCACCTTTTTTTAATAACATCCTTCTTTCAGGATTGCGTTCTGCCCTACAACCATAACACAACAATACCTGGTTTTGTCTGTGTACTCCCAAAGAGGCCTCCAGTATTATTGTTCGACCCAAAGGCTGATGTTCCAAATGCTCCTCCACTTGTAGTACCAAAGCCAGCATCTGAAAATCAACATTGCAGTTTAGATGAAACCACATTCTAAACATGTATACTAGAAACTAAAAGCTGTCACTGCCTTTTTAACTTTCCAAAAGTTTGTGCACAACTACCTATACATTAGTGTCTAGCATATGTGAAGTGGTACAATTAATACTTCTACAAAGCTCTTGAAGCAAAAGGCGACAAATATTTGAGTCAGCCACTTCTACAGAGTGTAAAGACACTCCTCTGCAAGGCCTCTACCACTTTTTACGGCACCTGGAAGTTGCTCTTCTCATACCTTGGTTTAGGAGCAATATAAACAGAACTACTGTTTCCTTCCTAACGAATAGGGCATACGCACCAGTTTATAGTCTGCTTTAATGGCTAAAAACTCACTGTGGTGTTTACTATGTGTATCTCCAGAAGATACTCCTCAGATTACATGCTTTTTCCTTCCAAGTCTTCCCAACGTATTCCAGTCCTGATTGAAAGAATCTTTCCCCCCACACTGGCAAGATGGCCTTTATCTAAGCATTTGAGTTTCCACTCCTTTTATAAAAGGAAGTTTCAACGACTGTATGGGGAATCCTGTTATCTACCCAAATTAAAAGCTTGGTTAGTGGAGAAGCCTAGGGCTCCTGAACCTGATTCACTGCAAAGCGAGCGAGCTGGACGGCCTAGCAGCACTCCAATTCCAGCACACACAAAGAATCACCACCTCCATCTGATCCTCTAGCTGCACCTCCAGAAAAAAATACCTTAGGTACTGAAAAGTCAGTTTAGATGTATTACTTACTTTGACCAAAAGTTGAAGTTGTCCCAAAGCCAGTGCTGCCTCCAAATGGAGTTCCAAAGGATTTGTTAAACATTTTCAGGATGTATCAGGTTTTTGCCCTAAACCTGGAAAGAAGAATTCAGCTTTTATTTAAAGCTTATCTTGAAAACTTATTCTTCATCTTCCTCACTGTTGATGTAAGCCATCTAATTAGAGTACTTACACCATAAAATGCATGACAGCACATTTAAGTCACACTAAGCAATTTAAAACACAGTCAGAACCCTAAAAGGGGCAAGAACACTAATACTTTATTAACATCACAAGTAAGCTGCCTTCCTTAATTATGGCTAGATTCTCTGTACGTCTTACAGACTGAAAAAACTAATAAATGAAACTACTCTCCTGATCCATGTGTTCTCAACAAAATCCTCTAGAACACCGAACCCTAACAGCACTTCCCACATCTGTTTCTACTACATTTCATCCACACCAGGCAACACAAACCCATTTTTGCTCAGCCATCTCAATGCCTGAAAGACCACCCCGCCAGAAAGCTTCTCTAAGAACATGCGCAGGGATTTGCATTGCACTACAGCTGTTTCTGTGACACTCCTAGGATTTTCCATGATGGATTTTCTGTTAAAGCCTATTTGCCAACTTCTTCAAACAAGACAAGTGGAAATACACGAATACACCTTCCATCTGCTTCCCATTTATTGCTCATGGGGATGCACCGGGATTTTAACTTTCTAAAAGTTGTTGTTTGTAAACACTTGTTTGGGGGAGTTTTACCCCATTTAGGCAGAGGCCCAATGTACCTTTAAAAGATCCATCATTTTATTTACAGGTACATTTAGTAATGCTACCTCACTCCAATCTCTTCTCCAATCACAAACACAATGTTACAGCTTTTTTCACCAAAACCAACGAAGCTAAAATAAAATCATGACAGATCCTTAGCCACACTCCAGTCAGAGAAATTTGTAGTCTTTTTCTGTATTAGGACTAACAGCTGTTAGCTCCACCATTGAAAATGCCAATATTATCCAGAAAAAAATTCATTCTTGGCAGCATTAGCTAATCCGCAGCAGTACAGAACTAATAAGTTTCGAAAACTGTAAGACATGGCCCATAGCAAGAATATTTACAAAGCACTACTTGCTATCAAGTTAGGGTAACACTGTTTTATGTAACGACACCCTAACTTTTAGCATTTCGGCATTTTTAAAACTCTATTTAGGTTTTCCAGGAGGCTCAACCTCCAGGATAGCAATAAACTCCTATCAAGTATTCTCCATTTGGTCACCAACAATTTAAGTAAAACTCAAAACCTTTACCTCTGCCCAGGTTTGACAGCTTCTTTACAGCTCCCTAATTCCAACTCCTTTCACATCCTTCTCACCAAAAGGAAGCAGGCACCCCACAGCACTCAGCGTACGGCCCAGCACAGCCACTCCAGAATGAAGTCACTAAATCTATCTGCCTATCCACGAAATCCCAATTATTTGTTTTCCCAAAAACCCTACCACCTTCTGGGAGCAGCCAAGTGCAGATTTTGAGCAGCCGTAGCCACCCACCATACCTCTGCAGCCATCCCAGCGCTACTGGAGACTACAACAGTCAAGAGCAAATCAGTATCTGATAATTACATTAAAGAGTAACTAAAAAGATGTTTTTTGTACTCTTCAACTACTCAGAACAGCAGTATGTCACAATTCTGTGGCATTAAGAGTCTTCCCACTCAGACACGCAAGTCTTTACAGACTTCCTTATGCACATTAAGAGCACTTTAAATAAAATGATTCTGGTGTAAGAAAAAGCTGATCTGACAAATTATCCAAGCACCCTAAGCTTAGAGCTGCCTCCTGGACGAGCGCGTTACCTGCCACTCAACAAAATCCTTCCGTGGGACGCAAGGTAACACTGCATCCCATAACACATCGCAGCTCCTCCTAACTTCTCCCTCTCTGAGGGCCTGCTCCCAAACACCCCTGCCACGTACAATCCCCCACTGCACCTTCAACTCCTCCGTAAGCACCTCGCCTTTGCGGCGCCAAGGCCGCTTTTTGCTTTCCAGCAGAACCTGGCTTTGGATCACAGGACAAAACGCAGAGCCACCTCATGTTCGCTCCTTCAAAATCCAACCTTTGTGCTCCAGTTCAACTGTACGTAGCTTCCAAGAACATCCATTGCCCCCACCCACCTCCCAATACCCCAAACTTCATGATTTGCCCTCCCTTACGCTACACCACCTACTAGGATGCCTTAAAAAAATTCCTATTTTTTTTTTTTAACACTTGTAAGATAAATTTTATCCTGACACCCGATGTGAGTGCGCTTCTTGAACTCTACACACGCACCTCAGCTACGTTCTTCTGTATTTCTACAGGCTATTTTTGGTCATGTCACTGTGCCCCTAAGCAAATCTCACTGAATGCCAGATAAAAAGGGTCCACGCAATTTTCAGCTGTTGTTCAATCTTTTACTCTCAACCTTATTTGCAATTCATAAAACCCCTCTTCTTTCACTGTTTCCCTTATTTATGCCGCTGCTTTTTCAAAGTCAGTAAACTGAGGATTGTTAAATGCCAAATTCTATTTCAGAAGAAATCTGAAGCATAATTTTCTAAAACGCAAACAAGTTATTAAAAGATTTCACCCTCCCACGGGGTTTGAAGCTTCATTTTCCTTTGACACTCACCCTTCCTTACCTCCCAACCCTCAGCAGTTCAGACAAAACAGAACTCAGGCTTTGTGGGATCACTGATGCCGTGGACGCATTGGAGCCCCTTTAACCCAGGTCAGTAGTGGGGGTCAGCACACGCAGACAAGAGGCTCACAACTGCACATGTAAAATGTGTGTTAATCAAACATGCTCTGAGCTGTCCCATGAAAACACACTCAGAGCCCCTGACTGCAAAACACCAGCAGTGGCCAAAAACTGAAGAAGACCTGTAGCAGAATTAATAGAAGTTGTTTTTTTTTTTTTT